>NC_133654.1:62170690-62470690 GCF_009905375.1 Apium graveolens | reverse complement strand
GTCAAATATTTGTTTGAAAAAAGAAATTAGAATGATATTAAACAATATCTACACATTTGAATGCGTTATGTACTAATTATTGAGTTTATAATATTAACTATATTTTAATTCACACTTTTAAATTAATTATAGTATGTTATTTTTATATTTTAAGTGAGAAAATAAATATATTAGATCACTTGTTACTTCTTACCAATACTTTATATTTTAAAATTGAAATGATATTGTGTGAAATTATGAAATTAATGAATTAAAATTAAAAAAACGTAAAAAAAATATTTTTTTAATTATTTTCCCCCTAAACCGCCTATGACCGATTTTTGACCGCCTAACCCGCCTAATCCCGATTTTTAACCGATTTTTTGGAAAAACGCCTAAATCACCGCCTAGGTCCGAGTCGGGGCGTTTTAGCACCGCCTAGACCGATTTTTAGAACACTGCCTAATATGTGTATGATTAACAAACACATCTAATTTAAGTAGGACAGTGGTTCGAACTCTTGCAAAGTAATTATAAGACCTGAGTTCGATTCTTTGGAAAAACATTTTTTTCAATAAATAATATTTTTTTAATAAATAACACATATAAGAGTAAAATAGTCATTTCAACGAGAATAAAAAATCTCCATGTTCTCTTATTGTATATAGAATAGATTGATTGCATGAAATCAAATCATAACTTTGTTACCGTATATGTTTTTTTTACCCGTATACACTTTATAAATGAGTATTTATACTGATATAAATGTTTATACTAATGATTATTTATTCTAACAAATTTCGGGATGAGAAAGAATCGAATCAGAATCTGGGACGACAAAAATAAACCCTTTAACCGCTCGAGTTGTCAGAGTG
This sequence comes from Apium graveolens, assembly GCF_009905375.1. Taxonomy (NCBI): domain Eukaryota; kingdom Viridiplantae; phylum Streptophyta; class Magnoliopsida; order Apiales; family Apiaceae; genus Apium; species Apium graveolens. The sequence continues at coordinate 62,469,836 of NC_133654.1, read as the reverse complement.
AGTTATCTCATGTATCATGTATATATCTATAGGTTTAATTATGTAAACGGTTTTTCTAAAGTGTGGGTAAATGGACAAATGCTAAACAATTCTAACTCATTTTAATTTTAATTGGTAAAATTGTTGTGTATCTAGGAGGTGTACTATTATTAATACGAACTTTCTATTATGTGCCCATTAGTACATATTAAGTACGGAATCTCATAAATTTACTTAATTTTAATTGGTTCATATTTATTAATAATAATGAATCCCTGCATACATAAAAAATCCACCAATTAAAATAAACTAAATTCATGAAATTTCAAATTTAGCATGTGCGCATGATCACATGCTAAACAAACCATTATTAATAGATATAAAGCAATCAAAATGACATAAATTCGCGAGATTTTGCAATTAAAACTTCGTTATTTAAAAAATCATAAAAAAATAAAGTGAGCTTTACTGAAGACAAGCACGCACAAGATAAATCCCGAGAGAGCCTAGAAAATATTCGAAGCCTGGGAAGAAAGGAAAGATAAATTGTTAACTTTAATTTAACAACACTCAAAACTCTCCTCCCCAAAACACTCACATGAACTGGGCTTCCTGCTAAAACAGTTGCACAGTTATCATTAAATCATTTCAACTCATCTGCACATACAAAGAGACACAAACACTGAAGGTGAAAAAGGATACATAGTCGGTGCTCTAATGGCGACGGAGCTCTCGACCAGCTTTTTATGCCAAGGATGGATGACACCTAAGCATTTGAGCGTGCGCCTTTATTCTGTGCCTTCTCGCCATTTCGTTATCATGCGCCAATCCAATTCAGGGTAATTTCTGTGTGTTTTTTGTGAAATTGCTTTCGAGTTTGTTTGTGATTTGTTTAATTTGGTTCGGATTGATTAGAATTGTACTGATTATGGAATCGGTGATTAGAATTGGCATATTTACTGATTGATTAGTGTCGATGCTTCCATTTTTGGAATGCTAATATAGGTACAAGTATTATTATGTTTTCGTTGTTTTCCGTCTTGAAGTTGAATTTATAGTTTAATGTAATGCTGAAATAACTATAGCTGTTGTGATAATTAGTTTAAGTTCATGTTTTAGGATCGCTTCACTCCGTGTTTTTTATTAGTCGACGATGTGGCGAGGATAGATATAGTTAATTTTGGTTCTATTTTGAGAAGAAATTATATATTCGATTAAAGCTATGCATTGGATCATTTTTTTTTATTTCCATGTATTTATTAGCTATGATACCAATTCTTTTATATGCCCGGTGACAAAGTGAAGAATCCAGTGCTACAATTCGTGAAATAGGTAGACAACTTTTGGTGTTGGGAATTATATAATATGTTCGGGTTGAGCTTAGGAAGTCAATGTATAGGAATAATGGTTGATAGATCAAATTAAGGGAAAGGTTGTAAGCTACTGTACATTGTTCTTGTAATTCCTAAAATTGCCGAGGCGTGCCAAATTGCTCATGATAGGGGCAAGTCGAATCTTCTTATCATCTTATATCCTAGAAAATTCTTTTCCATTAAGGTTAAAGGCATTAATGGGACATGTGCAATGCAGCCATATACAATAGTTAAGCCTCCTCTTATGATAACATATAGACAACGTTGTTCCAAGGGCATAAAAGGAAGTCTGTATTATATTTTTAGAAAAAGAGAGGTGGGTTAAAAGCAAGGATAAGTACAAGAAGAAAAGTAGGAGGGGTTTATTCAGGAGATATTATTTTGTAAGCCTTTCTGGGTATTGGGAGTCTCGAGCTTTGAATTGTCATTTATATAGTTTCTGTCTTGTGGTCTTGCTCACTATAATTTTCATTGTGTTTAGTGAATCCCCATTTGGTTTTGGGGTGTCTTTAGTTCACAGCAGCATGCTTGTTTGAATATTTTATCTTGGCATTGAACAGATTTTGTATATAAAGAATGTAATTGAGGGTAAACCACCGGAGACCCCTCAGCAATTGATAGATCCGCCATTGTATAATAGAAATACTTGGTGCATGAAATATAAATAAAAATGTGTTATTATGCCATGTTAGGAAGAGAGACAAATACAATGATCTTTTTCATTGAGCGAAATTGTAATTGCAAATATTTTCAGTTTGAAATAACATTTGTTTGTAAAGAACAAGAATAACAGGTTCAAAATATATACAAACCATTGTCTGAAATCTACCCCTACCAGGCAACATCTACCTACACCAACAAGTGTGCAGTATAGGAAATTCTTGTGTACTTTCTGTAACAACAATGGACTAATTTTGATACACCATTGTGTTCCTACTTCTTCAATAAAGGAGCCTTCAAGGACAACTATTTTGTGCACTGTGTATACTCTGTCTTAAAGTGCTTGTAAAAGCATTGTTTCGTTTATGAGCAGCCATCTTTTTATTTTCAAGATTTGCTTGCATTTGCTAGGGTGAAATATTTATTTGAAATTTTACGATAGGAAGACAGGGGAGTGCTCATGTAATGAGGACCAACAGAATCATAATTAGTTATAAACACTGTGCAGCTCGGAACAAAAGAGACCGTACACTAAAAAAATATTCCGAAGAAAGCCCCCCAAAAATGTACCATTTGGCCCAAGTGTTGCTGAAGAGAGTGATTCAGAGAACTCCAACTCAGATGACATGTCAATCACTAATCTGGAGCCTATGTCTAGAAACAGTTTTGAGACAAATGGAGCAGCTTTGAGTGCAGGGGACAACAATTCGAGCATGAATCTTGAAATTGTGGCTAGCAACAGCGCTGAAACAGTTGGAGCAGCTGAGAATGCAGCTGACAACAATTCGGGAAAATTAGTTCTGTCGAAGCAGAATCAGTCAACGGTATGGCGTATGTATTACAGTTCGGACGAGTATAGTTTGTGCATTCATCCTCCAGTATTAATACCTGCGCTAAATAAACCATAGCTGAATGTGTTTGGCTGCTGAATGACTTGCATTCTACTTCTACTTTTTTTTCCTCAATTTGTTTGGAAAAATGTGATTCCTTAAATTCCACAAAAAGTTCCATTATATACTTCATTTTCATCGGATGATTCTATTCCTTTTCTTCTCCCACTTTAATGGAAGAAAGGAGGCTGTTATCAAAATGCTAATAGTTCACCTTTGTTTAATAGTCCTTAAAAGCTGATGGGGGAGAGGTAAATTCAAATGTCCATATTCAGGATTTGATAGCAATGATAAGACATGCAGAGAAGAGTATGAAATCTTCCTCTTCACATCTTTAAATTCTTTAGATTTGATGTTAGAATTATCTTTGCATATGTGTGTTTCATATCATTGCAATTTCTAATGTGATAGATGTACATCTTCTCAACCAAGCTCGAATATGTGCCCTAGAGGATCTTGAGAAGATTCTTAGTGAGAAGAAGACTTTACAAGGAGAAATTAACTCATTGGAAATGAGACTAGCAGAAACCGATGCTAGGATTAGGGTTGCTTCTCAAGAAAGGTTGCATGTGGAACTTCTTGAAGATCAGTTAAAAAAGTTGCAAACAGAACTTTCCAGAAGGGGTGGCACTCTGGAAAATATTCACGACATAATCCCAAATAATGACATCATTCAGTCGCTTAGTGAGGAGGTGAATCTGCTGAGAACTGAAAATATCTCACTGAAGGAAGACTTGCAAGTTCTGAAAGCAGAGCTTACTGACATAAAGGGTACAGGTGAAAGAGTTGTTTTGATGGAGAAAGAACACTCCTACTTCGAATCGTCAGTAAAAGAGTTGGAACGTAAAATTACTGTTTCTCAGGAAGATGTTTCAAAGCTTTCTACATTGAAATCAGAATGCAAAAGTCTTTGGGAGAGAGTAGATCATCTGCAAACACTTCTGGACAAAGCAACAAAACAGGCTGATCAAGCTTCTTTAGTGTTACAGGAAAATCAAGTGTTGCGGAAGAAGGTTGAGGAGATGGAAGAAACTCTGGAAGAGGCAAACGTGTATAAAATATCCTCAGAAAAGCTGCAAGAATACAATGATTTAATGCAACAAAAGATAAAACACCTGGATGAGCGTCTTCAAAGATCTGATGAGGAAATTCATTCTTATATACAGCTATATCAAGAATCTTTAAATGAATTTCAGGACACTCTTAATATTTTGAGAGAAGAAAGCAAGAGAAGCAAATTGGCCGAGCCTGCTAATGACATGCCTCGGAAATTCTGGAGTCGTATGTTGCTTATGGTTGATGCTTGGTATTTCGAGAAAAAAATTGAATTCGACAATGCAAGCCTTTTAAGAGAAATGATATGGAAGAGGGATGGACGCATTCGTGATGCGTACATGGAGTGCAAAGAAAAGAACGAGCGTGAAACTATTACAACATTTCTTGGACTAATATCATCAGCGGATCGGTGTGTATTATCATTTACTGAATGTTAGTTTGTCAAGCTAGCAATGTTTAATGCTTTGTTTTGTTGATCTGTAGTCCTGGACTGCATGTTATTCACATTGCAGCGGAGATGGCACCAGTTGCTAAGGTAAAGCATATGCTCTATAAATAATATCTTTATATTTATAAATAATATCTTTATATTTTTTCCTGCATTTTTTTATCAAGTGAATGTACAAGTATGAGTGGATCTTCCTTGATTTGGTATATTAATAGCAGTTTATTGAAAAGCTGAAGCATCAATAATTATATTTTCACGGGTTTAGTTTGTGACCTTTTCGCTTTCACACTTTTCTCATTTTCTCAATATGGCATAGATAAGCAGCAACTAACTGATAGCAGCTTCATCAAGTGTGCTAATAATAGTCCTGATTGTGTATATATACTTGTTACTACTCTTGAGTAATAATTCTCATCAGGCTCTTCAGCATAGCTTTAGAAATGTAGTTTTGAAGATAGGCTAAGTTTCTTTCTCATATCAAACTGTCCCCTTCCTAATGTGAAGAAAAAGTCAAGTAGATTTTTCATTGTGCCAAGATATCATGTATTTTATACCTAAATAATTTCCTCCATTGGACTAAATTTGTGGTGAACTGCTAATAGACTGATATGTGTTCTCAATCTTTTAATCATGGTATTGTAGACAGGATTGACTTTGCTGTCTCTTTGTAATTTTCTGTTATAAGTCATTGCGTGTCTGAACACAGAGACTGATTGATATTATGTAACCATTAGGTATAAACTGTGCAAAAGAAGATTTAAGCAATTTTTAACAGACTTCAATACTAGTAAATTTAATAGAAATGATTGCTTGAAGTCATGCATTATTAAGTATCTGACAAATATATCGATTGACTTGGTTGGATTCATACAGATCTATAGATAATTAAACATAAAGAATGAATGAGTTACTTTAGATCATCACAGCAAGTCCAAAGGTGCCTTATATGTTGTCCCAAGTTAAAACTTAGGGCATTTGACAAAAAAAGTTGATCCAACAATGTCCTAGTGATGCCTTATATCACTCAGACCACCTCTTCAAACCCTAATTCTAAGGCACCACTATGCATGCCTTGTTTCACTTCTATTAATAACAAATTTATTTCCCTCATTTTTTACACATCTCTCTCCTCTCATCTTTTCCCTTCCCTCAAAGTGTATTTCAAATATATTATTACTTAAATAATAAGGCACAATTATGAGGCAAATTGTTGGAGTTGATACCAAAATAATATCCTAAATCACTAGGACACTGTTATTTATTATATTTATAAAGCATCTATTAGGACATTGTTGGACTTGCTCTGTGTTGTGTTGCCAGGTCCCTTTAATTAGTTGACAAGTCGTAACTGAATCCAATTCTAATTTTCTTCATCTAAAAATCACTATGCAAGTTACATTTAGTAAATAATTCTTTTAGTTTTCATGTCTTACTATAGTATTTAAATTTACTACTATATTTTGATTACAAGTCAATAATGAATTTGAACCATACAACTTTCTTCGTCTTGTTGCGAAGGTATATCCAAGCACCCACACGGTGTTTTTTTTCTTTCCATAAACCAAATGATGGTCACATGAACGAAATAAGTACTGCTCTTTAGAAAATTTCATGATACTCTGCTGGTTTACCTCTTATGCATGAATATATCTATATCCTTAATTATCTTCACATAAACATATGTGCAAGTCATTTGAGCTAAAGTATGACATACATAGTGTAATAGAACACCATCTAGCATCATTCTTTTCGGCAGAATATATTGTCCTGTCTTTGAAAAATTAAGAGGCTTTATACATCTAGCTTGTAATCTTCACAGAAAGTCGTCTATTGTTTGCTTGTATGTGGCTAAGATGAATTCTGAGTCTATTCCATTGTTGTTGTCGAAGGTTGGTGGCCTTGGGGATGTTTTGACGGGTCTTAGCAAAGCACTACAACAAAAAGGTCACCTTGTGGAAGTTGTTCTTCCAAAATATGATTGCATGCAATATGAACATGTTCAAGATTTAAGGGCAAGTTGATTTTTTTGATCACAGAAGTCATGCTTAAAAAGCATCGATTTAGACAACAGCCGTTTCTAATTATGTGCCTAGTTATGTACAGGGATTAGATATGATTTTGGAGTCATTTTTTGAAGGGAGGATGTTTAGAAATAAAGTCTGGGTCGGCACTGTAGAAGGTAAGTGCTTTTGAAAATCTTGTTACAGGGCATTATCAAAGTTTTCCTGGTGTTGAAATATTACTTTGCAGGCCTTCCTGTCTATTTCATCGAACCTCATCATCCGGGCAATTTCTTTTGGAGAGGACAGTTGTATGGGGAACACGATGATTTCAGGCGTTTCTCTTACTTCAGCAGGGCAGCACTTGAGCTGTTGCTACAACTAGGCAAGAGACCGGACATAATTCATTGCCATGATTGGCAGACAGCTTTTGTTGTATGAATGACTAGACCCCTGTTTTTATTAGTCCTTTTATAGTGACATGATTGATATCCTTACTTCTTTTTCTGCCATTTTTTTAATTGAAGGCTCCACTTTACTGGGACATATATGCACCAAAAGGTCTGAATTCAGCTAGAATCTGTTTTACATGCCACAATTTTGAATATCAAGGAACTGCACCAGCTTCAGAATTAGCTCTTTGCGGGCTTGATGTTAGTCACTTAAACAGGCCAGATAGGATGCAGGACCATTCAGCACATGACAGGATTAATCCTCTCAAAGTAATGGGACCTCATGTAGTTAATAGCCGAATTATTTTTCTGATGCTTGGAATATTTATGTGGTGTATAACTAGGTTTTAATACCTTTCAGGGTGCCATCGTTTACTCCAATATTGTAACGACAGTGTCACCAACCTATGCACAGGAAGTACGGACTGCAGAGGTATGTGTGATGATTTTTCATAAAAGGGCATTTTTTATTGTTACGGTTTGTCGCCATGTAATTAATAAAGAAAGAGTACACAAAAAAGTAATAAAAGTCTTGATTGAGGAAAGACGTCCAACTCTTATGTTTGTTTTTTGAGTATGTTGTGTGTGTTTTGATTGAATTTTAGTGCTTCTGTAGGGGGTGTCAGTTAAGCACACGCGCATACAGACACGTAAATTTAAGGCTCTATATATGCGCATGATGTTTTCTATGCTACTACATATTAGAGTGCCTAAAACCTGTTAGGGATGACTAATTATTGTTGATAGATCAAAAAAGTTCACTTCCATAAAATATCATTTAATTAAAGATGGTACCATAATTTTTGTTAATTTAACCTCAATAATAAATATTAGGAGAACAGGTCATAAGTATCTGGATTGTTACTGCTTGGTTTGACCTGAAATTCTTACGAGTTTTTGCTTTTATTCTGTTTATTGTCAAATAATGATAATATGACTCCTGAAGGCTTTTGCATTTTGTCCATTGAACAGGGAGGAAAAGGCTTGCATTCAACACTCAATTCACATTCTAAAAAGTTTGTTGGAATTCTGAATGGAATTGATACCGACACATGGAATCCAGCAACTGATATATATCTTAAAGTTCAGTACAGTGTCAATGATCTTCAGGGTAAACACGATAATAAGGAAGCTTTAAGAAGACAACTTCACCTTTCCTCTGCTGATGTCTGCCGACCATTGGTAAATTTAGGCTGTTTTCTTGTTCAAGAACTACATTACTTATATTTTTCATTATATGTGATCTCTTTATTTTGGGAATATAGTGCTGTGGTAAGCAAAAGTAATTATATCTTGTTCAATTGCAAGCTCTCATCACAGCTGCACTGAATTTCAAAACTGTTTACAGTGCTTAATTATTTGGATAAATAGAAGTTCCAAATTTCTCTTGGTATCTTCTAAAAATTGCAAAACATGATAAACAATTTCATGGGAATCGATTGCCTAGTAAAATTAAATGAGTGTTGTGTTTATTTTGTTTGTTACTTGGAGAGTCGACGTTAACGAAGTTGTTAAGAATTTTGTCCTTGTGAAGACAACAAAATACATATCAGAACTTTGAGCAGAATTTTCACTAAATAGCTTACAGATTTAAATCGGAAATTTGTTGATTTGTTGCTGTCAGCGAGTTATTTATTTTACTCTGCGTGCAGACTTTTAATTAATGTAATCAATTTTTGCTGTGCAGGTTGGTTGTGTAACCAGATTGGTTCCCCAAAAGGGTGTGCATCTTATAAGACATGCAATTTATCGGACACTGGAGCTGGGAGGACAGTTTGTACTTCTTGGTTCAAGCCCAGTTCCTCATATTCAGGTAATTGTCAGTTCGCTGTTGTATCAACACTTGAGTTTTAGTTCACTTTGTACTGATTGTTTTTTTTAATTAAAATGCAATATTTGCAGAAAGAATTTGAGGAGATTGCAAATCATTTTCAAAGTCACGAACATGTGAGGTTGTTATTAAAGTATGATGAGTCTCTTTCCCATATAATATATGCGGCATCAGATATGCTAATTATTCCGTCTATTTTTGAGCCTTGCGGCCTTACACAGGTAATTATTGGGTATGTTAGGTCACACTTTCACTGTAGAGGGGGTGAATACAGTGTTTATTACAATCAAATCAAACTTCAAGAACTTATGTAACAGAAAACAAACTTTATTTAATCAATAAACTCTGTTACAATCTGGAACTGTTATCTCTCAGTGATGAACAAAATATCACGAGAGCTGCTAGGGTTATAGTAAATAATATTCTCGATAATGATAACACTTATAGTGTAAACCCTATGTCTGTGTTTATATACTACACAGTTACAAGATAATCGCTAATTGATATGGAATATAATTCTGCTTCCTAAAATATATCAATCAGATATCTTCTATTCCAAGTATTCCATTCTTCACGGAATTCCTTCTTCATGCATATCTCTTCTTATGTTTATCTTGATCTTCTTAACTTTAATCAGCTACTGTCCTTATCTGATCGTCCTTCAGCACTTAAGTTCTGATATCTATCTCCTGATAACATAAGTACTGATATCCCTTAAGTTCTGACTTCCAGTATAAGTACTGATCAGTTAAGTACTGATTTGTTCTGTTCAAATAAGATCTGAAATCTAAACATAAAACATATTAGCCATGACATTATCAAATATATCTAACAATCTCCCCCAACTTGTAAATTAGCAAAATATACAAGTTTAACTTGTAGTCTTCAAAGATTGAGTCTGTTTTGCTTTAGTGAATCCTGGTAGGAGTGTTTTAGATTTATTTTCTGATATCAAGTTAACTTGAGCACTGTCAGAGGTTACTTGCTTCTTTTGAATATCAGAACTTACAATTTCTTGACTCTGAACAACTTGAGCCATGTCAGAGGTTGTTTTAAGAACTTTTCTTGAAGTCAGAGCAAGATTATCTTTTCCATCAGTAATTTCTTCTTCCTCAGGAGGTACATAAGGCTTGATAGGTTCACCAACCTTTTCTTTACCCTTGGATCTTGGATCTATCTGTGGTTGTGATCTAGCCAAAGTTTCTTCAGTATGTATCCTTTCTTTGATCACAATGCCTTTAGATTTTGGAAGTAACTTTTTACCAGAAGCTTCAGATTTATATGTGACTTTCTCTGATTTAAGTCTGGCTTCTTCTTCCTTTAAACTTTCCAAGTCCATCCCTGGATTTTCTTGAAGAAATAACTGTCTTGACATTTCCTCATCAAGATCTAGAAGTTCATCAGAACTTATCCTTTTACCAGCAGCAGAACTTATTCTTTTCCCAGTATCAGAACTTGTTCTGTGACTAGCTTGTCTTGATGTAAACCTTCTACCTTGACTATGACCACCACCCATTCCAGAGTTTCCTTGGTCATCTTTTCCATCATCCTTTCCTTGCAGTGACTTGTTGATTTTGCATTTGGACTTAATTACCTTCTCCCCCTTTTTGGCATCAGCAGGTAATAAAAGAGAGATAAGTAGTTCCACTGAGGTCTGGATTTCAGTAAGTTGCGATTGCTGAGAAGCTTGATTTGTCAGAATTTGATCAATCTGAGCTTGTTGCTTCTCTTGAGTTTTCTCAATATAAGCAACCCTGTCAATGGTAGGTTGGAAAAACTTTTTCTTATCAAGTTTCCAAACTTGTTCCTGTTTAATAAAGTTCTCCTGAATCTTGTGTAGCTCTGCATGAGTGTTGGAATGAAGACCTTGTAGATGTTTAGTACTCAATGCAGTGACTCTAAGCTGGATTTTAAAATCATCAGAATGTAACATTTCATCAGCTTTAGTCAAGTGCTCAGCAAGATGTAAAGCATTTGGAACACATGAAACTGAGTTCCATTCCTTAGTCCACTCCTGACCTGCAGGAGTTTCACTCCAAGGTACTGGTGCATCCCTGATAACAAACTCCTTTAGCAGTTCAGACTTCAGGAAGAGTCAGTGGAGGAGTATGTCCTGAAGGACCTGCTTCATCAGCATCTACAGTTGTAGCAGCTTCACCAGTATCTCCAACATTTGCAGCATCAGAACTTAAAGAATCAGTATCTTCTGATAAGACAACTGTGTGAGTAGCAATGGAGGCTTCAACATCCTCTAATTGCTGATCTGATACTAAGTTCTGATCAACAGCCATATCCTGATGCTCACCTAAAATCTGATCATCAGCATCTTGATGCAGAGAAGGTGGTAGTGATAACTCAGGAGTTTGAACAGCATCAGTAACAGGTGTTGTGGAAGGATTATTAGCTGTTGGAGCTTCTAAGAAAAGTATTTCAGGCACAACCAAGTTCTGAATATCAATTTCAGCACTTGTGCCTGGATCAACAAGAGACCTAGAAGGTGAATTAGCCTTGTCAGATACAGGTTCCTGAGATGGAGTTGATGGAGAAGAAGTGACTGGAGCAAATTCCTTGTCTTGTGAGAACAGAGATTCCTGATCCCCTTCCTTAGCTGCTTCCTCCTCATCATCTGAAACTGGCCTCTGTGCCCTCTGTTTCTTGTACTTTTTTGTTGATTTGGATTCCTTGGGAGTTTCAGGAACCGTCATACGTCTAAGCCTCTTGAGAAGCCTAGAACCCCCAATTGCAGAATCCTTCTGAGAAGTTGCCTTCTCAGCTTCATCTACCACAGGTTCTGAAGAGGGAATCTGATCCTCAGAATCTGATTCATCTCTCAAAGTAATCCTCCTCTTCTTCTGAGATGTTTGAGGAACAGTCTTTGTTCTCTTTGGCTTAGAGGATGTAGGCTTCACAGTAGGTGCTGAAGAAGAAGGTTGAGCAGTCTGTGAAGTGGAGAGATAGGATTTGAGATAAGTTCTGAGGGTAGGTTGAGTAGAATGAGAGGTAGGGACTGAGGTTGATGGATTTTGGTTATGGTGAGTTGGTTGAACATTTGAGTAAACAGATTTGTAAGTAGCAGGATCAGCATTTACCAGAATCTGTTTCACAGACTGAGGAATCTGTAATTGTCTCACCATTGATTTCTTTGTGTCAGCATTTATCAGGTCGTTAAAGTACCTTTTTGCAACCTTAAAAGGTGGGGTTTGAGTGCTGACTAACTGGGGTTCAGCAGTACAATACGTATAAATAAGTTGACAGAATCTAGCAAAATAAACAACATCTCGATCCTCTGTCATCCTATCCCCAATAAAACCAATTATTCCAGTTGCAAAATCAAAATGAGTTTGATGGATAATAGCATACCCGATGTGCTGACTCAGAATTGGGATGACATCAAAATTTGAACACTTGTTGCCAAAAGCCTTGGTGATGCAATCGAAGAAGAAACTCCATTCTCTTTTGATATTAGCCCGTTTCAACTGTTCAAGTTTCGTCAGACTCTTTTCATATCCCAAATCAGTCATTAACCCCCGAAGTTCTGATTCCTCTGGTATAGAGAAGGTACAATCTTCTGGAAGATGTAATGCTCTTCGTACTGTACCAGGAGTGACTACATAGGAAGAATCACCCACTTGGAAGATAATATTGGGAGTTCCTCGTTTACCACCATCATCATAAACTCCAGTCCTCCAGAACCGCAGAACTTGTTGACTTGAAAATAATTCAGGCTGAGTTAAGGCGTACCCAACCTCACTATGTGCAAGAAGATCTTGCACAAAATGCAATTCAGATGGAGCTTCAGCATAATCAAGAATTGCAACATAGTTGTTTGGAACAAACTTTGCTCCATCAATGATTAAATCCTTTGGTGCCATGTGAAAAAATATTGAAATTCAAGTATGCCTGTTAGGTGTTTGAGATAATGTCTGTATGAAAAACCAACGTGAGAAAGAATGAGAAAGAGAGTAAAAGTAAGAAGAGAGATAAAGTATAAAGAAAGTAAAAGATTAAAGAAATCTCCTCTCTGTTGTTCTTATACTCTAAAAAAAAATGTTACCGTTGGACACCTGTCAGACATGCAGTAATAACGGATAGTTACTGGGCTCGAGAAAACAGGAATGATTACTTACCCAGTTGCCTTGTTTGAAGGAAAAACCATTTCAGTTATCAAGAGACACAGGTTTAATTCAAAATTGAAACCGTTAGTACTGATTGAATTGTTTTTCACTGCAACATTAATATTCTGAAAATGAATCATGTTAAAAATGACCGAGATAATTTCGATGAATAAGTGCTGATAAAGAATCAGAACTTAAAAAAAAACAAAATTTAAAAGGTCATCAGAATATCAAGCAGGATTTAACAACACAAGATAAAATAACTCAGAGACAAAATCTTGAAGTAAAAACAGTTTTCATTAATATATCAAGTCAATACATATATGAAATAGAGATTACATCAATACAAGATTTGCCCTAAGCTTCTAATCCTAACGTCAACAGCTTTAGTCCTAGCTAAGAAGCCTGACAAAGCTGAGGATGAAGAAGAACAGGAAGAAGACGAGATTAAGTCATCTTCCTCTTCCTATCTTCGACAAACAAGATGGCGAGTCGTATGATTCGCTCTTGCTGACGGATAGCTTCTCGCCTTTCCTCCTCTAGGCGCTCCAGATGGTGATGGTAATCCATCTCGAAGAATAGAAGGTGAGCCAGCACCTCCTGTGGGACAGAGTCCCAGATCTCCTCAGGAATGGCTGTTATATGCCACTCCTGCTGCCACTCGGCACAACTGAGCTCCATTGTGAAGGTTTGTGTGTTCAAAAACATGTTGTATCGAACCATTGTGTTTTTGACAGAAGAAGGAGGATAAGTGTGTGTGATGGAAAGACTAATGTGAAGTGGCTGTGTATATAGGCAAGAGAATACCAAGAGACGCAAAGATATTTAATGCTGACAGGTAGAATTAATTCTACCTCGTCTCCCTAGACTTTGAAAAAGAATAACAGTCATTGGAAAAGGATTGTGCACATGTAACAAGAGTGAACTTTTCAAGGACGAGTGCCATTATGTTTTAACCATAGACTATTAATCTTCCACTTCAACATTTCGAAATTGAGCTGAGACTGTTACCAAATTTTACTCACAGATAAGTCAAGTAAAGGGTTAGACTGAAAAATCAGAACTTAGACCTATACCAGAACTTAACAGTCATCAGAACATAATGTCTTAACTCGAACAAGGAATATCTATCTTAGTAAATACTCATACAAGTTCTTAGTTATGAACGTCAGAACTTAATCATCAGAACGTATAACTAGAACTTGTCCTCAGAATTTGTGCAAAAGTGACACAATGACTGTTTATCTAAAATAACATAGACCACCACAGAAATTTCATCATTCATATGGAGTGATGTGTGTGTGCATTAAGCTAAATAACAGACAAAGAGTAAAGTCTGATCTACTTCAGTACATCTTAGAAATAAGTCATAATTAAAATTTTGCTAAATAGCTGTCATTATCCTGAAACCTACTGATAAATGAGTTCATGCATGAGTCCACCTCAACTGTTTTTGTGCTAATTTTATGCATCTTTTGAAATTCTATTTTACAGAGGCTTCTCAGTGTAAGTGAGTCACGACTGCTTATCAGAATTTATGCTATTATCAGAGTATTTCTCTAGTAATCATAAAGTGTGAAAAGTCACCAAGAAAAAATATTTTGCTTTTCTAATGCATATTTACTTAATACCAGCAATGCACTTAGGTCGTCCCATTCACATTTTTACTCTAGATCTCAAAGGAGTACCTGATATTATTCTTTGATTCTTTTTCTTTTTCTTTTGATAAGTGAGGTTTATCAGCACTTAGTACATTCAGCCGTTTTACTAGAATCAGAACTTAAACAGATGAGTAGCATTATTCTAATTTGGGACTTAGTAGTAAGATGAATAAAGTAAACTAAACTAAGCTCAAGTATCAGAATTTGCTTGTGTCATAAGATTTCCACAGAAATAATTACTTCTTTCATGGGATCATTTGTTTATTGAAGACTAGTAGGTCAGTATCTTGCACAATTATCCTCATAGGGTAGAATAGTTACTGAAACAGACATATCACTTATCAGAGTTTAGAAATATGTATCAGACAACAATCAGTACTTAAAAACATTTATCAATTAATGCACAGAATATACAAAGAGATTAATTCTGTAAATACTGATCATAAAGTCTGATAACAAGTTTAAGCAGATTTAGAGAAAGAACCTGAAATCATTCCAAGTTCATTTACCAATTTTGTAAAGGTAGCTTCACACAGTGGTTTTGTGAAGATATCTGCTACTTGTTGATCTGTGGGAACAAAATGCAATTCCACTGTACCTTCATCCACATGTTCCCTGATGAAATGGTACCTGATGCTGATGTGCTTTGTCATAGAGTGTTGAACTGGATTACCTGTCATAGCAATAGCACTTTGATTATCACAGTAAATAGGGATTTTGAAATACGTTAACCCATAATCAAGTAACTGATTCTTCATCCAGAGAATCTGTGCACAGCAGCTTCCTGCAGCAATATACTCTGCTTCTGCAGTTGATGTGGAAATTGACTTTTGTTTCTTGCTATACCAAGAAACCAACCTGCCTCCAAGAAATTGGCAGCTACCACTGGTGCTTTTCCTGTCAATTTTGCAACCTGCAAAATCTGTATCTGAGTAACCTATTAATTTAAAATCTGATTCTCTAGGATACCATAATCCTAGATCAGCTGTTCCTTTAAGATACTTAAAGATTCTTTTTACAGCTGTTAAGTGAGGTTCTCTTGGATCTTCTTGAAATCTTGCACAAAGACAGGTAGCAAACATGATATCTGGTCTACTAGCAGTTAGATAGAGAAGTGAGCCAATCATACCTCTGTAATCAGTAATATCTACTGAATTACCAGTATCCTTATCCAGTTTTGTTGCAGTGGCCATGGGAGTGGATGCACTTGAACAGTCTTGCATTCCAAATTTTTTCAGCAAGTTTCTGGTGTACTTAGATTGACAAATAAAAGTTCCTTCTTCACTCTGCTTGACTTGAAGGCCCAGAAAATAACTAAGTTCTCCCATCATACTCATCTGATATCTTGACTGCATTAGGTTGGCAAACTTTTTGCAAAGTTTGTCATTTGGAGACCCAAAAATAATATCATCAACATAAATCTGGATCAAAAGTAAGTCCTTGCCATGGTTGAGATAGAACAGTGTTTTGTCAATAGTTCCTCTGTTGAATCCACTTTCCAGAAGAAACTGAGCTAAAGTCTCATACCATGCTCTAGGAGCTTGCTTAAGTCCATAAAGTGCTTTATCAAGCCTGTAGACATAATCTGGATGTTTGGAATCTACAAAGCCTGGAGGTTGTTCAACATATACTTCCTCTTCCAATTCTCCATTGAGAAAAGCACTTTTCACATCCATTTGAAAGACAGTAAACTTTTTGTGAGCAGCATAAGCCATGAATATCCTTATGGCTTCTAACCTAGCAACTGGAGCAAATGTTTCATCATAGTCAATTCCCTCCTATTGAGAATATCCTTTTGCAACCAGCCTTGCTTTGTTCCTTACAATTATGCCATCACTGTCAGTTTTGTTTCTGAATACCCACTTTGTACCAACAACCGATCTATTCTTGGGTCTTGGCACTAAGGTCCAGACTTTGTTTCTTTCAAATTCATTCAACTCTTCCTGCATTGCTTGCACCCAATCAGCATCTTGAAGAGCTTCTTCCACTTTCTTTGGCTCAGACTGAGAGAGAAAAGAATTGTAAAGACATTCATTCGAAGTACCTGTTCTAGTTCTGACACCTGCCTCAGGATTTCCAATTATTAAATCAGGTGTATGTGATTTTGTCCACTTCCTTGCAGATGGAAGATTTTCTCTAGAACTGGATGCTCCCCCATGATTCATGCTGTCTTCGGTTTCATTTTCTGATGCTCCCCCTGAAACTATGCTCTCTGAGTTGGATCCTTCAGTATTTAGATTTTCAGTACTGTCAGTACTTGGCTTATCAGAACTTGACGAATCTGAATTTGAAGAGCCAGATGTATGTTCTGATGCTTCTTGAGATGTGATAATATCTTGAGTATGCTCCCCCTGCATTGGTGCATCTTCCTTTGACGTAGTCACCACAGTTTCAATAACATCAGAGTTTAATCCATCAGAATTTACAGTATCAGGACTTAGACTGTCAGGACTTGAGGTATCAGAATATGAATCTTCATTTTCAAATCTCAGCTGATCATGATCAATGCAATCTTCAAGTCCAGTGATCTTCTTGTCATCAAAAGAGACATTGATAGATTCCATGACCACTTTTGTTCTCAAATTATAGACTCTGAAGGCTTTTGTAGAAAGTGGATATCCCACAAAGATTCCCTCATCAGCTTTTAGATCAAACTTGGATAGCTGTTCAGGATGAGTCTTGAGAACAAAACACTTACATCCAAATACATGAAAGTATTTGAGATTTGGCTTCTTGTTCTTCACCATCTCATATGGTGTTTTTCCATGCTTGTTAATAAGTGTTGCATTTTGAGTAAAACAAGCAGTCTGCACAGCTTCAGCCAAGAAATAGGTTGGAAGCTTTGCTTCTTCAAGCATTGTTCGTGCAGCTTCAATTAGAGTTCTATTCTTCCTTTCAACAACTCCATTTTGCTGTGGAGTTCCAGGAGCAGAAAATTCCTGCTTTATTCCATGATTTTTGCAGAACTCTTCCATTATCAAATTCTTGAATTCAGTGCCATTATCACTCCTCAAAATTTTCACAGAATCTTTGATCAATTTATCCAGATGTTTGACATGATCAATCAGGATAGATGCAGTTTCACTTTTTGTGTGCAAGAAATACACCCATGTGTATCTGGTGAACTCATCTACTATGACCAACGCATATTTCTTCTTTGCAATAGACATGACATTCACTGGACCAAATAGATCAACATGAAGCAGATAATAAGGCTCAAGAATTGATGATTCAGTCTTGCTCTTGAACGAAGATTTTCTTTGTTTAGCCTTCTGACATGAGTCACAAAGACCATCAGGAACAAACACTAATTTTGACAGTCCTTTCACAAGATCTTTCTTGATCAGTTCATTTATCTTGTTGAAGTTTAAATGAGAGAGTTTCTTGTGCCAATTTCAGCTTTCTTCAGTTGAGGCTCTACTCACTAAACAGATTGCAGAACCATCAGAACTTGTTGAAAGCTTAGCTTCATAAATGTTACCACGCCTGAATCCCTTCAGAACAATTTTTCCTTTAGATTTACTAACTATTTCACAATGTTCTGCAAAGAAATCAACATGATAACCTCTGTCACAGATTTGACTTATACTCAGTAAGTTGTGTTTAAGTCCTGAGACCAGAGCTACATCTTTAATAATGACATTCCCAAGATTGATATTGCCATATCCCAAAGTTTTTCCAATGTTGCCATCTCCATAAGAAACACTTGGGCCAGCTTTCTCCACAAAGTCTGATAGCAGGGCCTTATTTCCAGTCATATGTCCTGAACATCCACTGTCCAGAACTAAAATATTTTTCCTGTTGCCCTGCAATCAAAAAGACCACTAATTATTAGTTTTAAAGACCCAGACTTGCTTGGATCCTTTGGCCTTTTTAGGTTTGTTAACATTTGCAGCGGATTTAGCATCAGATTTTATGTTAACAGTTTTCTTATCAGAACTTATACTACCAGACTTTGAATCAGAACTTACACTAGAAGGAACAACAGAAACTTTCTTTAAAGAAGGTTTTATTTGATAATAATCATAGTACAAACTATGATATTCCTTACAAGTATAAATGGAATGCCATAAACTACCACAATGAAAACAAGGATTTTGTGGTTTGTATCTAACAGACTGACTCTTAACTCCTGACTTTGTAGATAAGGAGTTAATATTCTTATTCTTCCTGCAAAAAAAAGCCAGATGGTTAGAACTTCCACAGTTATGACATGCTTTCCTAGGAGCATCAGGAACAGATTTATAGTTATTGCTTTTATTCACACCTTCCTTTCCATTCCTGTTTTTCCTAGGTGATTTTACCTTGTTTGCATTCTTAACATCTTTCAGCTTATGCTTAAGCTGCTTCTTTGTCATTAAGCCTATGTTAACTTCAGCTGTCTTTTCCTGTTTTAGTTTGTCAGAAGCTAATTCCTTTTTAACTTCTGATTTCTCATTTTCAGATTTTTCAGTTACAAACTTAACAGGTTTTAACTTCGGCTTTTGCTTATCAACAGGCTTAATTTCTACAGTTCCTTTTTCATTTTTATTTTCTCCATAGCCTAAGCCCTCTTTCCAGTTTCCACTGCTTAGCAAATTTTGAGTTGTTTTGCCAGAGTTAGTCCAAGTTCTTATAATCTCTCTCTCCTTTTCTAACTCAGTTTTTAGAGATTCATTCATTTTTAGCACTTCATCCCTAACATAAAAAGCATCATCTCTATCCTGCTGAGTTTAATGGAACATGACTAACTCTTTTTCTAAGAAATCATTTCTTTTCCTAAAAGCAAGATTTTCAGAAGTTAATCTTTCACATGTTAAAGTTTGATCTCTATAACTAACAAACATGGTTTTAAGATATCTTCTCAACTCATTAATATCATCAGTATGAAAAGCATAAGTAGTCTGAGGTACCTTTGTTTCAGCAGCTTCAGAACTGCTCTCAGAACTTGATTTATCAGCATTTGCCATCAATGCATAGTTCTCCTCACTTTCAGAGTCTGAGGTGTCTGTCCAGCTTTTCTGCTTTGTGACAAGAGCTTTGCCTTTGTCACTCTTGGTCTTCTTACAATCAGGAGATATGTGGCCTTTCTCACCACAATTATAACATTTAACATTAGCGTAATCTCCTCTGTCAGACTTTCCTACTCTTCCTTCAGATCTTCTGAAATTCTTCTTATCAGAACTTATGCCTTTTCTGGAAAACTTCTTTCCCTTCCTGAACTTCCTGTATGCAATCTTTGTGATTCCTTTCACCATAAGAGCACACAGCTTCATCATCTCCTCATCAGCATCAGTTTCAGGCAAGCTTTCAGAATCTGAGTCATCATCACTCTTAGAACTTGATGACTCAGTATCAGACTTTATGATAAGAGCTTTACCCTTGTCTTTCTTTGAGGAAGGTGGTTTGGGGGATTCCTCTTCAGCCTTGAGAGCAACTGTCCTTGACTTTCCTCCTTTCCTCTTGCTTCTTTGTTCCATCTCAAGTTCATGAGTCTTGAGCATTCCATAGATTTCATCAAGAGTTGTTTCATCAAGATTGTAGTTGTCTCTTATTGTTGTTGCCTTCAAATCCCAACATTCAGGAAGAGCTAGCTAACAGGAATTTAAGGTTTGTATCTTCAAGATCATACTCCTTATTTACTAATGACAAGTCATTCAAGAGTTTGACAAATCTATCATATACATCAGTCAATGACTCATTAGTCCTAGAGTCAAAGTGTTCATACTCTTGAGTGAGTATTGTCTTCCTGTTCTTCTTAACTGTTTCAGTTCCTTGACACCTTGTCTCCAGTGCATCCCATATCTCCTTAGCAGTCTTGCAGTTGATTACCCTGTTTGACATTACATTATCAATGGCACTATGCAATAAGTGTCGTACCTTGGCATCCTTAGCAATAGATGCTATATCTTCAGCAGTGTAATCACTCTTTTCCTTTGGTACGGTCATTGCTGCTTCACCTGCAACTACAACAGCGAGCTTGGTAGGTTTGTGAGGCCCTTCCTTGATTCTATCAAGGTATTCTGGATCTGTTGCTTCCGGAAACATGGTCATCCTTACCTTCCATATGGGATATTCAGATGGTCTCAATATGGGAACTCTGATAGTCTCATATCGACTCTGAGTTGATGTCTTTGATGATTCCTCAGTTTTGGTAGGCTTAGTTGGAGTTTCTGTGTCAGACATGATTGTTTTTGGATCTTTAACTGTATGTGTGTTAACAGAAGGCTCTGATACCACTTGTTAGGTCACACTTTCACTGTAGAGGGGGTGAATACAGTGTTTATTACAATCAAATCAAACTTCAAGAGCTTATGTAACAGAAAACAAACTTTATTTAATCAATAAACTCTGTTACAATCTGGAACTGTTATCTCTCAGTGATGAACAAAATATCACGAGAGCTGCTAGGGTTATAGTAAATAATATTCTCGATAATGATAACACTTATAGTGTAAACCCTATGTCTGTGTTTATATACTACACAGTTACAAAATAATCGCTAATTGATATGGAATATAATTCTGCTTCCTAAAATATATCAATCAGATATCTTCTATTCCAAGTATTCCATTCTTCACGGAATTCCTTCTTCATGCATATCTCTTCTTATGTTTATCTTGATCTTCTTAACTTTAATCAGCTACTGTCCTTATCTGATCGTCCTTCAGCACTTAAGTTCTGATATCTATCTCCTGATAACATAAGTACTGATATCCCTTAAGTTCTGACTTCCAGTATAAGTACTGATCAGTTAAGTACTGATTTGTTCTGTTCAAATAAGATCTGAAATCTAAACATAAAACATATTAGCCATGACATTATCAAATATATCTAACAGGGTAAAATGTCCTCAGTGGCTTGAGAAGCAACATTTTGAGTCATGGCCAATGTATTATGGTTCTTTTGTTGATAGATTTCTGAGAAGAGTTACAATATGTTTTCAGATGATAGCAATGAAATATGGTTCAGTTCCGGTAGCTAGAAAAACTGGAGGTCTAAATGACAGGTGAGTTAATGCTGCTTCACCATATATATTGGAGTTGGACTACTTTTTTCTGGTAATCAACTTTGAGAATATCTGTGCTAATATTTTGTTTCACAAATTTTCCCCTCTATTCGCGTGAAGTGTTTTTGACATCGACGACGATAGTATTCCAGTTCAATTCAGAAATGGTTATACTTTTTTTACAGCTGATGAACAGGTAAATATTTGGTGACCTAGTACTATTCTGAAATATCAGTTACAAAGTATTCTATATTTATTTTCCAAATCCTGTAATTTGAATTTATACATGTTTTTTGCTAATCATATCAACACTGAACTTCTAGTTGTCCTATGAGTAAGTTGTGTTGTAAAGTCAAATCATCACCTGAACTGTAAGTTTTACACACAAATATGAACCTGATGAAACAAGCTATGTCATTTTCTAGGTTGATCCCTTCATAGAACCATTACATTTTTAGTGCCTGAACAGGACTAAAACATACTAACAGTTCTGTCAGTTCATCTGAATTTTTGAATATTTCTTTTATGAAAATTTGACGAGGTGAGGCTGTGAAGAAGCTTGTACAAAATCATACCTTTGTTCGTAAGTTGTCTTTGTTGATGCTGATAACTTGACAACCTTAAGCTCCAAACTCTAAATAAATTTACAGAACTTGATGATATCTCTTTGTTTTAAATATTAGTCTATTATGTTGACTGCTTGTAAATATGTCCTCCACATGTACTTATTCATGAGTTCAAATCTTGACATTGCTGAACACAGGTTTAAATATTCTGTATCACTTTAGCTAATAGAAATCCGCGGAGCTGTTGATTTTACTCACCATCCATCGACTCTAAGGAAAATTACCTAATTCTAAAGTAAAAACAATTTTTTGTTTTATTTTGATAAGGGTTCTTGTATCTATTTTTTGTAGGGATTTAATAGTGCTTTAGACCGAGCTATTTACCACTACAAGAATGATAGAGACAGTTGGCAACAACTTGTGCAAAAAAACATGAACATAGATTTTAGTTGGGACTCATCAGCATTACAGTACGAGGAATTATATCTCAAGTCTGTAGCCAGGGCAAAAGCAGCAAATCGTTCCTGAGATATGTTATTGTTTAATTCCTCGGTATTTTGCTTGAGATTCATGCCAGCAATTCATACTGTCCAAAGCCAGTTTTCGAGAGCTTTGCATATATAACTGACTAGAATGGGTTTCCATATGAACTGATGTCCTGTTTGATCTGTACGCGATTCATATTTGAGAGGAAACTGGCGTACTGGCGACATTCTTTAAGGCTAGGGCGCGTTGAAGCTGTTTGGAGGTAATGCTACCGGCAAAATATGCAAAGTATACTTGCAGCCTAGGAAAAAGGATCGTAGTTGGAGCTGGTCAGAGATTCTATTTGCTAATCATTTATTTATTTATCTTGGTATATATGTATATGCTAAAATAATGGCTGCTAGTGATGTATAGTGCTTTTACAAGTGAATTTGGTTGGACCAAAAAGTACTATACAGGGACTGTACATGTAAAAAGATGCGTGACCTTTGATATATACGAGATTAATCTCATTTAATATGGGCTCACAAGATTATGAAAATCAATTTGTAAGTTCTCAAAAGATAGTGTGATAGATTATGTAGAACTAAACTTCTGGTTAACGTTCACTTATTGTCATGATTTATAATTTCCCAGGCAGTGTTTTATTGATCTATATTTATACTTTTATGTTTCTTTTTGCAATCACTACCAAAAAGATCACACACGCCGAAACAATATTGGATACTGTTTAACCTCGAGGATATTGGATACTGTTTAACCTCGTGGACAGTTAGATCATATTTACTGGTTTATGATATTGTGTGTACTTTGCAACACTCAATAGTCAACACCACATAATAACTTTAGACTCATTAGGTGTCCCCCTGTAAGAAAAATAATCTAACAGGTGGTTCGTATGAACCAATTATCAATCGCCACATCAGAACCCGCATAATCTTCATGAAGCAATGTATCATAGCTTGCCTCATGCATACAAGAGTGGCCTAGACTAACCAGGACCACGTTGTTGTTTGCTTGACCACGTTGTTGTTTTACAATTTCAATGAAACTACCTATTTCTCGAGTTGCTTTTCCAGTTCTCCTTGGCCTGGCATTTCAATGGTAATATATTGTTCCGGGAACAGAACTAACCAAGAACATATAAGTTTGAAGTTATGTTTGTTTAAAACCTGAAAAACTAATAATACTTTATGTTGCAAGATGATCTACTAACATTATGTAAGAGATTAACTTCTTTCAGTAATCCTCTTGATCACAACTAAGAACTTCTGTTGAGGATGATGACCCTACATCAACATCATTATTGGGATTTTGTGATAGTGTTTAAAACTAGTGGATGTTGCAGATGATAACCCTACTTGATTATTAACATCTTGTGGTAAAATCTCAAACTAGTGGATATCAGAGAAGGGAAACTTGGATAAAATCTTGAAAACCAATGAAAATATAGATAATGATGTTACAAGATAACTAGTAGGCTGTCCCTGGGCTCATATAAGTAGCAACAGACTCTCACCATTCTTCCATCACCAAAACTACTTACAGTCATAAACAGAGTTTCCTCATCTTCATACTTCATTTACACTATCATGGCTACTTCAACAATGGCCCTCTCTTCCCCAGCTTTGGCTGGAGAGGCAGTCAAAGTAGCTCCATCTTCATCTGAGCTCTTTGGAAATGGAAGAGTTTCCATGAGAAAGACTGTCAAAGCACCAGTGTCTAACAGCCCATGGTACGGTCCAGACCGCGTCAAGTACTTGGGCCCATTCTCAGGTGAAGCCCCATCATACCTCACTGGTGAATTTCCGGGTGACTATGGATGGGACACTGCTGGGCTTTCAGCTGATCCCGAGACTTTCTCCAAGAACCGTGAGCTTGAAGTGATCCACTCCAGATGGGCAATGCTTGGAGCTCTTGGGTGTGTCTTCCCAGAGCTCTTGGCTCGTAATGGTGTTAAGTTTGGTGAGGCCGTGTGGTTCAAGGCTGGATCACAAATCTTCAGCGAGGGGGGACTTGACTACTTGGGCAACCCAAGCTTGGTACATGCTCAGAGCATCTTGGCCATTTGGGCTACCCAAGTTATCTTGATGGGTGCCGTTGAGGGTTACCGTGTTGCTGGTGGACCTCTTGGTGAAATTGTTGACCCACTCTACCCCGGAGGAAGCTTCGACCCATTAGGCCTTGCTGAAGACCCAGAGGCATTCGCTGAGCTGAAGGTGAAGGAGCTGAAGAATGGAAGACTAGCCATGTTCTCAATGTTTGGATTCTTTGTGCAAGCTATCGTGACAGGAAAGGGACCACTAGAGAACTTAGCTGACCACCTTGCAGACCCTGTTAACAACAATTCCTGGGCTTTTGCCACTAACTTTGTCCCCGGAAAGTGAGAGTCGATGTTTTTCAGTTTAATTGCTAATGTAGCTTGAGAAGTGTGGGTGGTGTAAATTGGTGTGATATCTAAATGGAAAAACTGTATTTTTAGTATGCTTCTAAGTTGTACTGCTGCAGTATGCAGTTCATTTTTATGATTTCCTGTTGCTTCTGCTGCCTTAAAAGTTTAAATTTTCCAATTATTATTTGACTTGTTTAATCAGCAAGAGGAGGAAATTGGAGATAAAACGAAATATAAAGTGTTTGTAAATTTGTGCAAAATTTGAGTATTTCTTCTGTATAATTTCCAAGTTTTAAGGCTACACCATGTGGTGTATAGGGCCTGATGTCTTAGGTGAATATTTGTGAGTGTTTGGTTTGTAGCCGAGATTTACTAACTTCATGGTGTAGACAGAGATCATAAAGTCAAAGAAGAAAAAATTAGACAATGGTTAGAACTTACAGCGAAGGCATGTTGACTGCTTTACGATAATCCCAACCTCATAATTTTCAAGGTGTAATCCATTGAATGTTGTTCTCCTGGTTTTCTATGTCATTACACATTGGATTTCATATCATTCATCTAGTTGTGGCATTTTTATGTAATAGTAGCATACATGATCAAATAATTTCCGGTGCAAAAGTATGCATTCGGGAGTGAAGGACCTTTTTGGAGGAGTGGCCGCCATAGATTGAACTTACTGGAAGCACGACCAATTGAATAAAGGCTGGGGGCATGAAATGTTCACTTGGCCATAACCAATGCTATGTTCAGCAGATATTGGTAGATGCCTTTCAGCCTTTTGGCCAAGTTAAGCACAAGTTTACCTGTGAACAACTTGGTTGATAGTTATCCCGTTAATTTAAGATTGTAGGGATTTAACGATTCAAACGTAGAGAAGGTTAAACAATAAGAGCAGTAACTACTAGAAAGGCACAAGGCAAAGGAAAAGTAGTATGCACCAAGAATTTGATCCACAAATTCCCCCAAACTACTATATGGAAAAATTCACAGAAATAGCCCTTTTCTCAACCATTCATACAAATATAGCCCATTCTCAAAAGTTGGCCAATTATGGCCGGTCTAATACCCACCTCGCTTTTGCGTATTCATGCTATGCAATCAGAAAATGCGTAATTAGTTCTAAAATAATTATTTAATAAACAAGTCACTAAAGATTGCGTATTGAAACCAATTTTTTAAATTAAGGACATGACTTAATGGTATATTTTAATTTATTATCTTGAACCCTAATTTAATAGATTTTAACTTTTTAGGATTCAATAGCCCCTTTTGGGTTTTAAAAATATTTAAAAATAAATCAATAAACGATACAACTATTTAGGGTTTAGGGTTTAGGGTTCAGGCCCTAAATCCTAGAGCCTAAACCCTAATTTAATTTAGGGTTTAGGGCCCTAAACCCTAGGAATCAAACGAAAAATTTATTATCTTGAACCCTAATTTAATAGATTTTAACTTTTTAGGGTTAAATAAGCCCTTTTGGGTTTTAGAAATATTTAAAAATAAATCAATAACCCCATTTTTAGTTTTTTTTTTTAAATTATGAACTGATTAGATTTTAAATAAAGTAAGTTAGTTCTTCCTATCTCAAGATACCGCGATCAATTTTGCGTATTCCTGCAATACACACTCTTTACGAAATAATAATAAAATTTTATTTACCACACCCTTAAATGCGTAACCACTTTACTTATAAACAATATACTCCTTTACATGTTGCGTATCCAGTTTTACAATATTTGTTTTAATAAAAAAAGTTTGGTTACATTGCTGCAGAATGCGTATACAATATACTCCTTTGCTGATTGCGTAATGCGTAACTGACCGGCCAAAATTGGCCAAATTGTCGAGACAGGCTATTTTAGTTAATCTGACTTGAAAACCGTCCATTTCTGTACTTCACCCGACCGTGGACACTTGTAGACTCTGTAATTCTGCAAATCACTGAAAACACAATGGAGAGTTCAAAAATGTACTAATATGTGAAGTACAGAATGCCGAGTTCAAAAATTCTGAGCCGGACTTTGTTTTATTTACACATAAGGGGTCTGACACATTTTACACTAAATTCAATTTTCCTGGTTGTAGGAATCATAAAATTTGCTATACTATCCCCTAATTTTTAGAATTAGATTAATAATAGAATAAAAAAAAAATAAAATTAGACAAGGAATAAGGATTTAAAACTGAATTAGACTAATGAGCCCAAAATTTAGATCAAATTGTAATATGGATAACTTATAGGTTAAAATACAGAGTTTTGTATCGTTATAAATAAATCATATTCATATTCCTCGTTTTAATTCATAAAATTCGTAGGGCTCTTCTCAACAAAAATCAGCAGTCTTGTAAAATTCGTAGAAAATTCATCGTGAGTTGAAATTCAGTGATCCTGGACTTTTCGGAAAACTCTTGTCGTTCTCTACAACTTTCGTGTTTCATGTTTTTCAAGATAACGTCATTTAGAGGGTCAAAAAGGGTAAATTCATATCTGGTCAGTTTTTGAGGTAAGTTTTCGATCGATCTTACTAGTATTTTCAAAATTGTGTGATAAATATATATTTGATTATCAAAACATGAGCTAAGTTATGATATTTTTGAAAGTATTATGTGTTACAAGTATATGTATTATTGTATCTCTGGGGTGTCTAGACGATAATTTTGGATCTCTGATTTGTGCTATGATTTGTGAAAATATCGAATAAGAACTTAGGACCGCAGTCACCGGATTGTAGTGACAGTTTTGTGAAAATCTAGGACCGTTATCACCGGGTTGTAGTGGTCGTAGCATGAATTATGGATTTCGAATTATTGTTGTTTATGTGTTATGTGTATTGTGTGTATCGAATACGAATACGAATATGAAAGTTTATCGAAAGTGTGTGTTTCGTATATCGTATAACTTATCGTATTTTGTTATATGTGTATGTGTTACTTGGCCTACTAGTTGGATCGATTATTTTCTTACTGGGTTGTATAGCTCATTCTTACAATTTCAGGTTTCGCCTAAAATTCGAGTTGGATAACATTCAAGTTCGAGGAATCGAAATTGGAGTAGATTGACTTTTGTAATAGACACCTTTGTAATAGAAATTTGGATTAATTATTGTATTGTATTTTAGTTTTGATTTTAGAATTAATGGTCCGGAAGTGCGGGCTATTACACTTGCACACCTCTTGATTTTGTTATGATAATTACTAAAAATAGATATTTTCTACCCTTGCTCCGTTTTCATTTGTGTTCTAATTATTTTCTGCTCCACCGTATGTGTATTTATTGTATTTGATAGTAATATATCACAACTATTGTTCTCTGGTTCTTTTTATATTTTTTAAAAGCATAATAAGTAATTATTGAGAAAATACTGCAACATCCTCATTCCAGAATGGACTACGCTCCATCTTTTTTTCCTAGTGTCTGTGTTCTTGTTAGGTTAGGCCATAACAGGCCGGTCAATTTACGTGGCTCCGTCCCATTTTTGACACATTTAGACGAAAAAATCATTTTTATGACACACCTGGTCAAAGTTTGACAAAAATGGCACTGCCACGGACACCCACAAGAAGTGGCGTTTTGGGGCATTTTATATATAGTTTTTATATTTTTCTCTCCCTCCCCTTTGTTGCCTTGTCTTGTGCAGATTTGCAAGGGTAAAAATTACGTGAAAGCATGTTTTGTAACACTCATATTTAATTTCTAAAAAATTGTTTTGATTTAATTTTTTTTTGTTGAGTAGTGATGTAAACCTATTTGTAGTATGCATTTTTTTATTTTTATTTTTATGTTTTTTGTATAGTTTTAGTTGCTTGAAAAAGGGTATCATGGGGAATATATTTTTTCTTAATGATGCCTCATAATCAAGAATTTTAGAAGTGTAGTTCTACATAATTTATAAAAATATTATTTGTTTGATGTAGACGTACATTTAGTGTGTTGTGAGCATTAAAAATTAAATTATTTTTAAAAAATATTAAAAACATTGTAATTTGTACCGTCTGAAAATGGTACTACAAGTGTGTGAAATAGTACATCCATAAATTAAAAATGAAACTATGAAATGGGAAGGAAATTCATGAAACTGGTGAACGTAGTAATACAACATAAAAAGGAAAAAATTTAAGTCATATCTGTTCATCGGACATGTAATCATCGGAAATGTAATCCTCATTTTGTAATAGTTTGTGTTGTTCCGCTTCCGTAAGCTCTGTACTAGAAGCACGAACTGAATACTGTGCTAGTTGAAACATATAATAACGACTCCTACGTAACAATATTCGGTTATTTTCCCTCCGAATACGAGTCACATCTTTAACCACTTTTCGCCTAAATTCAGACCAATGAAGAGTTTCCTCAGGGCGAGGATATATAGATAGGGAACGACGAAGCGGAAACCTTACACGCATCCCAATCAGATCATGTGTAATACTTTCAGATTCTTCACATCTAAATGCCCATTCTCGGTATACGCCAGCAGAGTACTCTGCTGGATCGCTTACCCTAAGAATACGATAATCGTCATCTCTTTCTCGTAGCAACCACTTGTGATTTGTGGACGATGACATCCTAGTAATGTTTGGATGAAATATGTGTAAGGGTGTAAAATTTATATATTGTAAGTAGTTGGGTGATAATGAAAAGTTAATAAAATTTTGATAAGCCTAACAGTTGTGGATGAGAAAAGTACTGAAGATGTACATGTTATTAATTTTGTTGATGTACGTGTCATTATTGCCAATCATGTGAAATGTGACAAATAATTTAATTTATTGAAAGCGGTATGAAAATAATTCACAGACCCTTATCAGCAAATGAGTTAGGTATCCTGTGAGTACACAGTAGAAACCACATGCAAGCAATTTCAATAATTTTGAGATAAACACTGAAAATATTCAAATGGAAGGACACATGAAAAATAATAATGACAAGTCAAATCATATAAATGAAATACAGAGGAAAATATAACTATTTGATAAAGTTTTCACTTTTTGTAGATGAAATGAAATAAAGTCATTGCATTTACTTGTATCAATGTCAAGTCATTTCGTGTTTTTATGATATACAGATGAAAGCCTGAAATTAGGCCAGAAGTCACATGTAAACTTATCCCATTAATATCTTCAATCTCCTATTACAACCACATGTTTGGCTTATAAATATATGATTCTATGTAACCCCAAAACCCCAACAATCTCTCATATTAAAGTAAAATCTTAGAAATGGATAAGGGGAAAAGAATTGCAACCTCGACAACACTGTTCTCTGGTACGCGCCCAAAAAAGCAAAATGAAGTTTCTAAGATGAAATTGATTGAAGAAAAAAAGACTAAGAAGCGAGCCGTGTATGACCAAGAGCAGTTTATGAGAAGGATGCGAAGGATAAAGGCTAGAGAAAAGAGAAAGGGTAAAGACTGGGTCCCAAATGCTGTACCAGTTAATAGGGAGTTGAACTTCGCTGCTCTGGAATGCCTACCCATATACCATCACCATTTCTGGATGAAAAATGAACCTTGATACTAATACCGGCGAGACCAGGCTGACCGATGTAGATTTAGGGTTAACAATACACTTCTTGTGTGGACACGAAGTATTGATGACCCATGATCATGGTGATGTTGAACCTGGATCGTAACATGTTGACGAGAATCATTGTGTTTTAATTTTACCGCCTGCATTTTTCCATTTCGTATTTTGTATCTGCATTATTTTTCCATTACGTATATTCATTTTGCATTTATGCATTCTAGATCTATATTAGTTGTATCTTTTTTTATTGTAATGTTATTATCATTAATAGTAGCGTGCTAATTTCAATTTTGTGTCCAATTACTGTTTTGTATTAGTTCTTTCTTAGTTTATCATGAATTTATACTACCATTTTTGGGTAGTCAAAATTCATAAATGTTCAATTTATTTACTTTTTAAAATATAAAGTAATCAAAGTACTACAAAAGTACTACCACATGGAAAAAGTTTTTACAAAAAACAAATTTGCAACTATATTTGAAAAACCCATGAAAATGTGTCTTCATCAAAAAATGCGCACTCGACTCCTATGACACCCTTTTTGAAGTTACGAAAGTCATATATATACAACTTTTTAATTAAAATAAAAAATATGTACTAAAAATAGGTTTATATCACTAACAAAAAAAAATTAGACCAACATAATTTTTCTTTAATTCAATATAAGAGTTCAAAATATGCCCTTGACCATG
Organism: Apium graveolens; assembly: GCF_009905375.1. Classification (NCBI taxonomy): domain Eukaryota; kingdom Viridiplantae; phylum Streptophyta; class Magnoliopsida; order Apiales; family Apiaceae; genus Apium; species Apium graveolens. The sequence goes on along the minus strand of NC_133654.1, from coordinate 62,438,724 downwards.
ATTTTTTACCTTATAAAAAACTACACATAAGACACAAACGGGGAAGGGAAGGGAAATAAATAAAATAATAAAATAAAATACCCCAGAACGCCACTTCTTGTGGGTGTCTGTGGCAGAACCCCAAAAAAAGTGGCGTTATGTGCTATTTTTGTCAAATTTTGAACAGGTATGCCATAAAAATGATGTTTTCGTCCAAATGTGTCAAAAAAGGGACGAAGCCAATTTATGTTCATGGTGATCCTGTCCTTTTTGGTGGGTTCATCTGCATAATGTTTTATTTATTTGTTCTTCAGGTCAATCATTTTGTTTAGTCCTTGATTTTGTATGGATTCTCGAAATCAGGAGATATTCATTATGAATTTTAAATAATTCTTTTAAATTTGTAGGTATTCAATTGAAATGAAAAACAATCTCTCAAAATTTGTAGGTATTCAATAGAAATTTTAAAAAATCAAACAAAATTATTAGGTTTTCAAATTTTAGTGAATTTGTAAAAATTATGGATTTTAAAGTATTTGTTATAGATTTTATATGTAAAATCAACAACCCGAAATTTTATCATGCTAGTCAAGATTTTGATAAATTTATAAATTACAATAAACTTTTCAAGAGAAAACAAAATATTAAGCAAACATATATGCTGCACCAATATTTTTATAAGATTAACATCTTCCATCCTTCATTATTCTTGGCCAAGTCTACATCAATCTTCATGATCATAGGAAAGGAAAGGACGAACTGCCTTTTTATATTTTTTAATTGGACATTGTTTTTTTATTAAAATTTATACAAATATGATTCCAGCCATATTATAAGGGCAAGGGGTGCCAAATAAAGTGTTATTTATATATCAAACTTAAGAAGACATGAAGTAGGTTGCATAAATAAAGAAAACTGAGCCACATTCAAGGAGTGCAAAATAAAAGTGTGCCAAATTTAAGATGATATAAAACAGATTGCATAAATAAAAAAAACGCAGCCACATTCAAGGGTGGCAACTAAAGTGTTGTTAATGTGCTAAATTTAAGACGACCTGAAGCAGGTCCATAGTGCGGTAAATAACACATAATAAAACAACCACCATTTATGCTAAACACAAACTATGTAGTCTTTCTGTCATCTTAGACATTTTCCCCTATAAATTAAGGGCAATAAATGAAGAAGATGATGAAAATAGTAAAAAAAAAATGAATAATGAATGATGAATTAAACTTGTGTTAGGAAATAATGAATAATGAATGATGAGTTAAACTTGGCTTATTGAGATCTCTAATACTCCATAGTAAATTTGACTTGTAGAGATCTCTGAGTTCTCTATAAGAGAATTTGGCTTGTAGAGATCTCTACTCTTCATATCTTCACTTTGACTTATCGATATCTCTGAGTTCTCTAGTGGCTTATTGACTTATCGATAACTCAGAGTTCTCTAGTCAAATTTGTCTTGTCGATAACTCAGAGTTCTCTAGTGAATTTTGTCTTATCGATATCTCTGAGTTCTCTAGTGAAATTTGACTTATCGATAACTCGGAGTTCTCTAATGAATGTTGACTTGTCGTTAACTCTGAGTTCTCTAGTGAAGAAATGACTTGTCGATATCTCTAATCTCCATGTCTTCAATTTGGCTTGTCGATATCTCTGTGAGTTCTCTAGTACCTTTCCTGACTTCTCGATAAGTCATTTGGAGTTCTCGAGTGACTTCTCTATAACACTAAATCTGTGACTTGTAGAGATCTTGACTTAGAATATTTTCCCTAAAACAAATTTATTCAACTCCAAGATTCTTCATAATTCTTCTGAGGCATGATCTTCTTGATCTTCTTCCAGATAGAATTCTTAGGCTTGACACTGTTTATAGAAAAAGACTCCAGTCCGCTCCTTTGACATTTTTACAGACTTTAAGTGTTACAAGTACAAAAAAAAAATTAAGATAACAATACAACTTACTTAGGGTTTACAAATTGTCTTAAGCTTGTTAAAGTACAGGCATGTCTTGCACAACAATCTCCCCCAATTTGTGAGAATATTGCTTAACACAAATTCATGCATGAAAACAAGACTAACCCCAAGTTTAAAATGATGGAAAATAAAATGAATACACAAAGCTTGATAGAATTACAACTTTTGTACAACATAAGATTTATAAAGTTCAATGGTTACAAGTATCAAGTAAAGACAGTTTTTATATATGTTTTTCCTTAAGAACATCCTTCAAGTGCTTAAGAATTTCCAATTCTTCTATAATAGGTGTTCCACTTAGAGCTTCTACAAGTTTTTGTCTTGCTACCTTGGGATAACCATTGTCTAGCAAATCTATTCTAAATCTTGAGAATCCATCAGCTTTGATGTTTAGAAATTTCCCATCCTTAGAGATTCTGCTCATTCCTTTTGCCTTAAGCTCTTTTGATCTTTTTATAAACATCTCAATTTTTTCATCATACTTCCTCCTTCTTTCTTCAGCTTCAACTTCATTCCTTTTTCTTGTTTCTTCCCTTTCAATCAACCACTCATCTATAACTGATCTCCATGCCCTTGTGGCAGTATCCTTGTCCTTTAGCAAACTTATGATTCTCTTAATTTCTGTGGGAGAGAGATAATCCATTACATCACTGCCAAGAAAGGTGAAAAAACCATCTTCATAGAAAATTCTAACTTTCCTAAGAGATACAATCCCAGACACTGACTATTTCCTCAGCAAGTTGTTAAAAATGATTTTCATCTGAGATACACCAATTTAAAGGTAAGAAGTCAAATTGCTTGAAACAGTTCCAGATGGCCCTTTCAGTGACTTCAGCTTTTTCAGAAGACTTGACTTTCTTAGTTTTTCTTCCAACAGATTTAAGATTGACTTTTAGTGAAGGCTTGGTTAAAGGTAGGGTTGAGATTTTCTTGGGACTTGTTTGGCTTGTGGTGATTGGAATTTTTAGGAAGGATTCGTTGTTTATTTTTACAAAAATTTTGGCTTTGAGGTTTGGGGTGGTTTGATGTTTGAGATAATTGATGTTATAGGTTGAGTTGAGGTTTGAGCTAGTTGTGTTTGGATTTTTAGGGTTTGGTGTGGTTCTGAACCATCATGACTTCACTTACTTTTCCTTTCACTAGTTCTCTTCTTCTCATCATTCTTCGTATCAACCTCCTTCTTCTTCTCACCACCCTTGCTGCCAGATGGCTTAGTGGACTGACTTGGATTTGAGCCAGAAGGATTTTGATCATCTTTCTTCTGCTTATCATCATCCAAATCATCCTTGTTGATTTGAGTTTTGGGCAAGTTGGCTTCTGCATCACTCAAGTATCTTCTCAACAGCTTTATCATCTCCTCATCTTCAACAGTTTTGTTCCTTTTTGTTTTCAGCTCAGTTTCAAGAGTCATGATAAGCTTCATGTTGGCCATGACACATGGCTTAGGAACTTGGAAGTGTTTGAAGTGTTTGGTAGTAGGACAGATGTATGCCTCTCCCTTGCTAGGTTGTAGATATTGGTAGATGCCTTTCAGCCATTTGGCCAAGTTAAGCAGAAGTTTACCTGTGAACAACTTGGTTAATAGTTATCCCGTTAATTTAAGATTGTAGGGATTTAACGATTCTAACGTAGAGAAGGTTGAACAATAAGAGCAGTAACTGCTCAGAAAGGCACAAGACAAAGGAAAAGTAGTATGCACCAAGAATTTGATCCAGAAATCCCCCCAAACTACTATATGGAAAAATTGACAGAAATAGCCCTTTTCTCAACCATTCAGACAAATATAGCCCATTCTCAAAAGTTGGCCAATTATGGCCGGTCTAATACCCACCTCGCTTTTGCGTATTTATGCTATGCAATCAGAAAATACGTAATTAGTTCTAAAATAATTTTTTAATAAACAAGTCACTAAAGATTGCGTATTGAAACCAATTTTTTAAATTAAGGAGATGACTTAATGGTATATTTTAATTTATTATCTTGAACCCTAATTTAATAGATTTTAACTTTTTAGGGTTCAATAACCCCTTTTGGGTTTTAAAAATATTTAAAAATAAATCAATAAACGATACAACTATTTAAGGTTTAGGGTTTAGGGTTTAGGGCCTTTAGAACCTAAATCCTAGAGCCTAAACCCTAATTTAATTTAGGGTTTAGGGCCCTAAACCCTAGGAACCAAACGAAAAATTTATTATCTTGAGCCCTAATTTAATAGATTTTAACTTTTTAGAGTTAAATAAGCCCTTTTGGGTTTTAGAAATATTTAAAAATAAATCAATAACCCCATTTTTAGTTTTTTTTTTAAATTATGAACTGATTAGATTTTAAATAAAGTAAGTTAGTTCTTCCTATCTCAAGATACCGCGATCAATTTTGCGTATTCCTGCAATACACACTCCTGATATGCGTAATCAGTTTTCGAAATAATAATAAAATTTTATTTACCAGACCCTTAAATGCGTAACCACTTTACTTATAAATAATATACTCCTTTACATGTTGCGTATCTAGTTTTACAATATTTGTTTTAATAAAAAAAGATTGGTTACATTGCTGCAGAATGCGTATACAATATACTCCTTTGCTGATTGCGTAACTGACCGGCCAAAATTGGCCAAATTGTCGAGACAGGCTATTTTAGTTAATCTGACTTGAAAACCGTCCATTTCTGTACTTCACCCGACCGTGGACACTTGTAGACTCTGTAATTCTGCAGAATCACTGAAAACAGAATGGAGAGTTCAAAAATGTACTAATATGTGAAGTACATAATGCCGAGTTCAAAAATTCTGAGCCGGACTTTGTTGGGTCTGACACATTTTAAACTAAATTCAATTTTCCTGGTTGTAGGAATCATAAAATTTGCTATACTATCCCCTAATTTTTAGAATTTGATTAATAATAGAATAAAAAAAAATTAAAATTAGACAAGGAATAAGGATTTAAAACTGAATTAGACTAATGAGCCCAAAATTTAGATCAGATTGTAATATGGATAACTTATAGGTTAAGATACAGAGTTTTGTATCGTTATAAATAAATTGTTGGATTTTTAAACGCAGCGGGGCGTGGAAAAACACTTTTACACATACTAAATCCAAATTAAAAGCATATAAATCGTGAATAAAAATTCGAGGGATCGAATCTAACCTTTAAAAATAATTCGGAGATAACGATCAGAGATCCTTAGCAGTTGCTCCTCAAGTGTGAAGCACTCCACCGGTATCCACCAAGAAAACGACTTTTAGGAGGAGGAGGAGGTGGAGAGAATTTGGTTTTCTGAAACTTTTGGGTTTCTGGGGTTAGAATAAAATAGGGTCTATAATAGTGTATTTATAGGCAAAATTTTCAGCTGAAATTTTTCCATAAATATTATTATTATTATCCCATTTATTATTCTCATTAATAATTAAAACACCTTTTAATTATTAATCCTTTTTCTAAACACTTTAGAAATAATTCTCTCTCTTGATTTAATTTCCAAAAATTAAATCCTTAATTAATAATATTAAGAACTTTTCTTAATTAATTTATAATCAATTAAATCTCATTTAATCAATTATTGAATTTGCCAATTAATTATTTATTTTACAAATAAATAATTATTAGCCATTATTAATTAATTCCTCCACCAATAAATCATTCTCTTTTTATGGTGTGACCCTGTAGGTTCAATATTAAGCCGGTAGTAGAAATAAATAATAATAAAACTATTTTATCATTATTTATATAAATTCTCTAATTTATTAAATATGATTAATTAATTAATCACATTTATTCTACATCGTGAGTGATGCTTCTCAACATATCGCGACTATCCGGATAATATGAATTCACTGCTTAGAATACCAATAACCTGTCAGTGAATAGTTACCGTACAATAAACTCCTTCTACCCTACAATGTCCCGATTAAATATAAGGCATGGATCTCGTGTCAAGCCTATCTAATTCAATCACTTGCTTACCATTTACTATGCGTAGTTCTATGCAAATTAGAAACTCCTTTCTAATTTCATTCACTCTGGCCAGAGATTCCTGAACTAGCATAAGTGGATCAGCCTTGAACATTCGCTTCCTTCACTGGAAGGGGTAGATCCTTTATTGATCACACACTATCTTCGTGTACAAATTCCTATACCCAGAAGAGCGCTAATAATTGTCCCTGGAGACTAAGAACTAAACCAAAGCATAGTTCAGTGTACACAAGATGACTATGATGACCTCAAGTCTAAGGATACTTGTACAACTATCACTAAGCGAACAACTGCTGACACGTGAGTGAACTCCATCAGTTGTTCAGCTGGGCGAGTCATGTTCAGTGAACTTATTCCATAATAAGCACCTACATACTAGCTATAGTGTCACCACACAAATGTCTATGAGAACAAACATCCTTCATACTGAAGCAAGCATAGTATGTACCGATCTTTGCGGATTATTAATTACCAGTTAGTAATCCTATGACCAGGAACTATTTAATTTAGAGTTATCATCTTTTTAGGTCTCACTATTATGATCTCATCATAATCCATAAAAAGCTTTACTCTAAACTATGGTATATCTTATTTAAACACTTAAATAGATAAAGCCCGTAATAAAAACAAAACAAGTCTTTATTAATATCAATGAAATCAAAACAGATTACATAAAATTTATTCCTAAATCCTAATACATGATTGGACTTAGGACATATTCCTTTCAATCTCCCACTTGTACTAAAGCCAATCACTCTGGTATCTAATACCCATCTCATCTTTATGACGATCAAAGTGACTTTCAAAAAGTAGCTTTGTGAGTGGGTCTGCTATGTTGTTATGTGTGTCAACTCTAATTCAATACAATACAAGAAATGTTACCGCGCTCCCACTAACCCTTTTGTAGACACATGGTTCATCCACGTTTTTGATAAAATCAAACTCTTTGATTGTCTCATCAAAACGGATGTTCCATCTACGAGAAGCTTGCTTTAAACCACATATGGTTCGCAGCAGCTTACACACTAGGTTTTCATTTCCCTTGGAAAGAAAACCATCTGGCTATACGTCAGATTACATAGTCGTAGTAAGCAGCAATCGTAAGCAAAATCCGAACTGATTATAACAGGGCTACAGGTAAAAGGCTTCATCAAAGTCAATCCATTGCCTTTGTTTGAATTCTTTTGCCACAAGCCTGGCCTTATAGGTCTCCACCTGGCCATCTACTATAATCTATCTTTTGTATACCGTATACATAGATTCCATTCTGGATTTCATGGCACTATGCCATTTCTCTGAGTCAACACTACTCATAGCCTCATAATAGGTCACAGGGTCGTCATCATCAAATGATTGACAACTCATTGTCATTCTCAATGACAAGGCCATATTACCTCTCAGGTTGGCGAGACACTCTCCCTGACCTACGAATGGGCTGTTCCACAAAAGGTTGTTCAGTCAGAACAGGTGTTTCCATTTGATCCGTAGTAGTTTGTGCTTCTTGAACTTTATCAAGTTCAATTTTGCTCCCACTGTTTCCTTCAAGGATAAACTCCTTTTCCAAGAAGGTAGCATGTCTGGATACAAACACCCGATGATCGGTGCAAAAGTAATAGTCTCTTTAGGATATCCCACAAAACTACATTTTACGGATCGATATTCCAGCTTATCTGGGTCAACTTACTTGACATAAGCTGGACATCCCCAAATCTTAACGTGTTTAAGACTCGGTTTCCTTTCTTTCCATATCTCATACGGAGTTTGAGGAACAGATTTGGAAAGCACCTTATTCAGTAAATATGCTGAGGTTTCCAATGCATAACCCCATAGGAATTGGAAGATTTGCATAGCTCATCATGGACCGAACTATGTCTAACAAAGTTCGATATCTCCTTTCAGATACTAATCTGGAGGAGTCCACTGGGAGACTATACCATTTACTTTGAGATAATCCAGAAACTCTCCATTCAAGTATTCACCACCTCAATCTAATCGAAGAATTATAATACTATGTTTGGTTGTTTCTCCACTTCATACTTATATTCTTTGAACTTTTCAAAGGCCTCAGACTTGTGTTTCATCAAACACATATCTGAATCCAGATCTATCATCTATAAAAGTAATGAAGTATGAAAATCCACCCATGGCTTGCGTAGACATTGGTCCACATACATCTGTGTGTACCATTCCTAGCAAATCTGCAGCCCTCTCTCCATGTCCACTAAATGGAGACTGCAGTACCACTATTAAGTGAGATTTTCATCAACCCTTTTCTTTTATTAGTTTGTTCAATCTGAAGTAAATTATGTCACATATATTCAGACCATTATTTAAAGTACCACGTCCATAAAGAATATTATCTCTAAGAATAGAACATTCATTATTCTCAATAATAAATGAAAAATCCACCCAAGTCTAACATGGGAATAATATTCCTCACAATCGAGGGAACAAAATAACAATTATTTCAAACAATAGTCTTGCCCGTAGGCCTATGTAAATGAAATGATTCTACATCTTCAGCAGCAACTCTTGCTCCATTTCCCATCAGTAGAATCACCTCCTCTTCCTCAAGAGTCCTACTTCTCCTTGGTCCCTGCAACAATTGCAGATATGAGAACCACAGGCGGTATCTAATACCCAAGTAGAAATGACATATTCACTTCTATCATGAACATACCTGAATCAGAAGCGGTAGTCTCACTACCCTTCTTCTTCAATTCTGCAAGGTAAACCTTGCAGTTCCTCTTCCAGTGCCCCACCTTGTTACAGTGAAAGCAAACAACTTTGCTCTCGGGGTCTTCAGCTTTTGGTGGAACCGGCGTTTTCTCACCTACTTTTTCTTCTTGGAAGGGTTCATCTTCCTTTTCTTAGGATTGGAACCTTCACCAATTAGAAGAACAGAAATCTTCTTAGGGGGAAAATTCGATTCCGCAGTCTTCAATATGTTGTGGAGTTCAGGCAGGCTGACATCCAACTTATTCATGTGAAAGTTCACAACAAACTGCGAGAACGAACTCGGAAGCGATTGCAAGACCAAGTCTTGGCTCAGCTCCCCATCCATGGCAAAACCAAGTTGTCCAAGACGTTCAATCAAATTGATCATCTTAAGTACATGGTCATTCACAGATGATCCCTCAGACATCCTACAACCGAACAGCTCCTTCGATATCTCATATCGAGCTGTCCTCCCCGCCACATCATACAACTCTTGTAGATGCATGAGGATAGTGTGAGCATCCATATGCTCATGTTGCTTCTGTAGCTCAATGTTCATGGAAGCTAGCATGATGCATTGAGCAACATTTGCATCATCTATCCACTTACGATACACAACGTGTTCATCATTATGTGCATCACTAGCAGGTTCAGTAGGCTTAGGTGAGTCAATCACGTATTCCAGCTTCTCAATCCTGAGAACAATTCTCAAGTTTCGAAGCCAGTCAGCATAATTAGGACCAGTCAATTTGTAAGCATCCAGTATGCTCCTAAGTGATAGTGCAGAAGACATAATGTATATTGTAAATCTGTAAATGATAAACACATAACAACACTTAGCAAATATTCGATTTCATTTCAAAATACTATATAAATCGGGTCTTTATTCATAAGTGGCTCCCACTAGTTTTCCTAATTTATTCAACCCCCTACGTGAAAAATTAAGCATTCATAATGCTAGTGGGAATAGGGATCCTACATTCCATCACACAACCCCGGCTGTGGCACGAAACGCCATGTAATGTTCAATAGGCAGACAACTCTTGTCAATTACATCTCATGTTATTCCCTAATCAAACTTTAGCCTCTTGAATAATTGAGTCACGGCTGTGGCACGACAAACTCAATATTCTAAGTCAAGTCTAACCCAACATTCCGTACTATTGAATCAGTCCCCAAAGGCCCACGGCTGTGGCACGTAACGACCTTTAGATTCTTATTCAATGTACACATCTCTATGTAATAGACAAGTATTTCTTATTTCGAAATCAAAGCCCTCGGCTGTGGCACGAAACGATAATGATTCAAAAATAAGAACTACTTTCTACCATGTTGGAAGGCTATGACCGACACAAGCCCGTTGTATCATTGGCCAATTACTACTTGATATTATTTAATTTTAGAGGGATTATATTACGTTACAATCATAATCATATTATAAAGAGATTCTTCCTTTTAAATTAAATATTTCAAATCAATAATCAATAATCAGATGATTCCCAGATCGGGTGGAGCATTGTCAAGAGGCGTCACTTAATAACCCTTTCTTACAGATAGAAATCTGTTGTTGACAGAATCATCATTTCTCTCATATCGAAAATTCATATTCAATTACGTGTTTCACAAACACAAGAATCTCATGATTGTATTCATAATATTATTCTTAAGGTTATGAAACAATTTCACTATACTAGGTTGTCTAACAAACGCCTTATATTCATTTAAGTTCACCTAAATCTATCATCGCATGATAAACTAAGCATATATCACATATATAAACATGAATAAACATCAAGACATGCATGTTACATCATCTAGCATATTGTTCTAAGCAATATACATCCCTATGTATCACATGAAGAATTTAAAAGCAATTTAAACAGTTAAAAACAGCTTAAAAACACTTCTGTTAGCTATAAACAGTTCGAAACAATTTCACAAAATATCATATAATATACCATTAGAAGCGTCTCGAAAAGACGAATCCAACGGCACCAAAATCACCCCATTCTGAGCTTCCACGCGCCTGCACGCGCCCCGAGAAGATGTCCCACGCGCCGCCAAGCGCACACGCGCTGTCAGGCGCATGTCAGACCTCCCCCACGCGCGCCCACACGCCCACGCGCCCCTACCCCCTATGCTGACATCAGCATGACGTCATCTGATGACGTCACCAGAGCGTGTCTTCCACGCGCCGCGCGTGGCACGCGAGCGCGTGAGCCCCACGCGCTCGTGGTCGACGCGCGGTCCTTTGCCTGTTTTCGAACGTCGCCGTCTTCTCTCTCCTCTCATTGGACACCGTGCCGCCGTCTGATCTTTAATTGCTTTGCTTTGTCTTTTAATTCCGTGCAACACAGAAAAACACACAGACAATACACAGATGTATATACAAATATATATATACTATATATACATATTTAATTACGAATTTAATTAAAACAACTTCAGAAATTCATAATAAAAAATCTATACATCCTAAAATTATGAAAAAAATACCCAGACGATCTACAACACTTGTAGAACCCAGATCAACATTCAAAATTATTCTGAGAAACGATTTCTCATCAGACAAAATTAATCCATAATATAACTTGTAAAAATCATAATTAATTCATACAAGCACATAAAATTCTGAAATTTTTACCACAGATCTATATGCATACAACCTATGCTCTGATACCATTGTTGGATTTTTAAACGCGAAGGGGCGTGGAAAAACACTTTTACACATACTAAATCCAAATTAAAAGCATATAAATCGTGAATAAAAATTCGAGGGATCGAATCTAACCTTTAAAAATAATTTGGAGACAACGATCAGAGATCCTTAGCAGTTGCTCCTCAAGTGTGAAGCACTCCACCGGTATCCACCAAGAAAACGACTTTTAGGAGGAGGAGGAGGTGGAGAGAATTTGGTTTTCTGAAACTTTTGGGTTTCTGGGGTTAGAATAAAATAGGGTCTATAATAGTGTATTTATAGGCAAAATTTTCAGCTGAAATTTTCCCATAAATATTATTATTATTATCCCATTTATTATTCTCATTAATAATTAAAACACCTTTTAATTATTAATCCTTTTTCTAAACACTTTAGAAATAATTCTCTCTCTTGATTTAATATCCAAAAATTAAATCCTTAATGAATAATATTAAGAACTTTTCTTAATTAATTTATAATCAATTAAATCTCATTTAATCAATTATTGAATTTGCCAATTAATTATTTATTTCACAAATAAATAATTATTAGCCATTATTAATTAATTCCTCCACCAATAAATCATTCTCTTTTTATAGTGTGACCCTGTAGGTTCAATATTAAGCCGGTAGTAGAAATAAATAATAATAAAACTATTTTATCATTATTTATATAAATTCTCTAATTTATTAAATATGATTAATTAATTAATCACATTTATTCTACATCGTGAGTGATGCTTCTCAACATATCGCGACTATCCGGATAATATGAATTCACTGCTTAGAATACCAAGAACCTGTCAGTGAATAGTTACCGTACAATAAACTCCTTCTACCCTACAATGTCCCGATTAAATACAAGGCATGGATCTCGTGTCAAGCCTATCTAATTCAATCACTTGCTTACCATTTACTATGCGTAGTTCTATGCAAATTAGAAACTCCTTTCTAATTTCATTCACTCTGGCCAGAGATTCCTGAACTAGCATAAGTGGATCAGCCTTGAACATTCGCTTCCTTCACTAGAAGGGGTAGATCCTTTATTGATCATACACTATCTTCGTGTACAAATTCCTATACCCAGAAGAGCCCTAATAATTGTCCCTGGAGACTAAGAACTAAACCAAAGCATAGTTCAGTGTACACAAGATGACTATGATGACCTCAAGTCTAAGGATACTTGTACAACTATCACTAAGCGAACAACTGCTGACACGTGAGTGAACTCCATCAGTTGTTCAGTTGGGCGAGTCATGTTCAGTGAACTTATTCCATAATAAGCACCTACATACTAGCTATAGTGTCACCACACAAATGTCTATGAGAACAGACATCCTTCATACTGAAGCAAGCATAGTATGTATCGATCTTTGCGGATTATTAATTACCAGTTAGTAATCCTATGACCAGGAACTATTTAAGTTTAGAGTTATCATCTTTTTAGGTCTCACTATTATGATCTCATCATAATCCATAAAAAGCTTTACTCTAAACTATGGTATATCTTATTTAAACACTTAAATAGATAAAGCCCGTAATAAAAATAAAACAAGTCTTTATTAATATCAATGAAATCAAAACAGATTACATAAAAGTTATTCCTAAATCCTAATACATGATTGGACTTAGGACATATTCCTTTCATAAATCATATTCATATTCCTCGTTTTAATTCATAAAATTCGTAGGGCTCTTCTCAACAAAAATCAGCAGTCTTGTAAAATTCGTAGAAAATTCATCGTGAGTTGAAATTCAGTGATCCTGGACTTTTCGGAAAACTCTTGTCGTTCTCTACAACTTTCGTGTTTCACGTTTTTCAAGATAATGTCAGTTAGAGGGTCAAAAAGGGTAAATTCATATCTGGTCAGTTTTTGAGGTAAGTTTTCGATCGATCTTACTAGTATTTTCAAAATTATGTGATACATGTATATTTGATTATCAAAACATGAGCTAAGTTATGATATTTTTGAAAGTATTATGTGTTACTAGTATATGTATTATTGTATCTCTGTGGTGTCTAGACGATAATTTTGGATCTCTGATTTGTGTCATGATTTGTGAAAATATCGAATAAGAACTTAGGACCGCAGTCACCGGATTGTAGTGACAGTTTTGTAAAAATTTAGGACCGTTATCACCGGGTTGTAGTGGTCGTGGCATGAATTATGGATTTCGAATTATTGTTGTTTATTTGTTATGTGTATTGTGTGTATCGAATACGAATACGAATATGAAAGTTTATCGAAAGTGTGTGTTTCGTATATCGTATAGCTTATCGTATTTTGTTATATGTGTATGTGTTACTTAGCCTACTAGTTGGATCGATTATTTTCTTGTTGGGTTGTATAGCTCATTCTTACAATTTCAGGTTTCGCCTAAAATTCGAGTTGGATAGCGTTCAAGTTCGATGAATTAAAATTGGAGTAGATTGACTTTTGGATTTCCATTAGCTGCGCTTTTGTAATAGACACCTTTGTAATAGAAATTTGGATTAATTATTGTATTGTATTTTAGTTTTGATTTTAGAATTAATGGTCCGGAAGTGCGGGCTATTACACTTGCACACCTCTTGATTTTGTTATGATAATTACTAAAAATAGATATTTTCTACCCTTGCTCCATTTTCATTTATGTTCTAATTATTTTCTGCTCCACCGTATGTGTATTTATTGTATTTGATAGTAATATATCACAACTATTTCTCTCTGGTTCTTTGTATGTTTTCTAAAAGCATAATAAGTAATTATTGAGAAAATACTGTAACATCCTCATTCCAGAATGCACTATGCTCCATCTTTTTTTCCTAGTGTCTGTGTTCTTGTTAGGTTAGGCCATAACAGGCCGGTCAATTTACGTGGTTATGTCCCATTTTTGACACATTTAGACGAAAAAATTATTTTTATGACACACCTGGTCAAAGTTTGACAAAAATGGCACTGCCACGGACACCCACAAGAAGTGGCGTTTTGGGGCATTTTATATATAGTTTTTATTTTTTTCGCTCCCTCCCCTTTGTTGCCTTGACTTGTGCAGATTTGCAAGGGTAAAAATTACGTGAAAACATGTTTTGTAACACTCATATTTAATTTCCAAAAAATTGTTTTGATTTAATTCTTTTTTTGTTGAGTAGTGATGTAAACCTATTTGTAGTATGCATTTTTTTATTTTTATTTTTATGTTTTTTGTATGATTTTAGTTGCTTGAAAATGGGTATCATGGGGAATATATTTTTTCTTGATGATGCCTCATAATCAAGAATTTTAGAAGTGTAGTTCTACATAATTTATAAAAATATTATTTGTTTGATGTAGACGTACGTTTAGTGTGTTTTGAGCATTAAAAATTAAATTATTTTTAAAAAATATAGAAAACATAGCAATTTGTACCGTCTGAAAATGGTACTGCAAGTGTGTGAAATAGTACATCCAAAAATTGAAAATGAAACTATGAAATGGGAAGGGAATTCATGAAATTGTTGAACGTAGTAATACAACATAAAAAAGGAAAAAATTTAAGTCATATATGTTCATCGGACATGTAATCATCAGACATGTAATCATCGGAAATGTAATCCTCATTTTGTAATAGTTTGTGTTGTTCCGCTTCCGTAAGCTCTCTACCAGAAGCACGAACCAAATCCTGTGCTAGTTGAAACATATAATAACGACTCCTACGCAACAAAATTCGGTTACTTTCCCTCCGAATACGAGTCACAGCTTTAACCACTTTTCGCCTAAATTCAGACCAATGAAGAGTTTCCTCAGGGCGAGGATATATAGATAGGGAACGACGAAGCGAAAACCTTACACGCATCCCAATCAGATAATGTGTAATACTTTCAGATTCTTCACATCTAAATGCCCATTCTCGGCATACGCCAGCAAAGTACTCCGCTGCATCACTTACCCTAAGACTACGATAATCGTCATCTCTTTCTCGTAGCAACCACTTGTGATCTGTGGACGATGACATCCTAGTAACGTTTGGATGAAATATGTGTAAGGGTGTAAAATTTATATATTGTAAGTAGTTGGGTGATAACGAAAAGTTAATAAAATTTTGATAAGCCTAACAGTAGTGGATGAGAAAAGTACTTAAGATGTGTATGCTGTTAGTTTTGTTGATGTACGTGTCATTATTGCCAATCATGTGAAATGTGACAAATAATTTAATTTATTGAAAGCATATGAAAATAATTCACAGACCCTTATCAGCAAATGAGTTAGGTATCCTGTGAGTACACAGTAGAAACCACATACAAGCAATTTCAATAATTTTGAGATAAACATTGAAAATATTCAAGTGGAAGGACACATGAAAAACAATAATGACAAGTCAAATCATATAAATGAAATACAGAGGAAAATATAACTATTTGATAAAAGTTTTCACTTTTTGCAGATGAAATGAAATAAAGTCATTGCATTTACTTGTATCAATGTCAAGTCATTTCGTGTTTTTATGATATACAGATGAAAGCCTGAAATTAGGCTAGAAGTCACATGTAA
Organism: Apium graveolens; assembly: GCF_009905375.1. NCBI lineage: Eukaryota > Viridiplantae > Streptophyta > Magnoliopsida > Apiales > Apiaceae > Apium > Apium graveolens. The sequence continues at coordinate 62,422,867 of NC_133654.1, read as the reverse complement.
ACTTATCCCATTACTATCTTCAATCTCCTATTACAACCACATGTTTGGCTTATAAATATATGATTCTAAGTAATCCAAAACCCCAATAATCTCTCATATTAAAGTAAAATCTTAGAAATGGATAAGGGAAAAAGAATTGCAACCTCGACAACACTGTTCTCCGGTACGCGCCCAAAAAAGCAAAATGAAGTTTCTAAGAAGAAATTGATTGAAGAAAAAAAGACTAAGAAGCGAGCCGCATATGACCAAGAGCAGTTTATGAGAAGGATGCGAAGGATGGAGGCTAGAGAAAAGATAAAGGGTAAAGACTGGGTCCCAAATGCTGTACCAGTTAATAGGGAGTTGAACTTCGCTGCTAATGTAGCTTGAGAAGTATGGGTGGTGTAAATTGGTGTGATATCTAAATGGAAAAACTGTATTTTTAGTATGCTTCTAAGTTGTGTGTGCTTCTAATTGTTTTTCCTTTTTATTTGTGTGTGAATTGTTTTTGACATAGATGATGATATAATATTTCAGTTCGCTTCAGAAATGGTAAATGTTTTTTAGGCTGATGAAAATGTAAATATATTTGGTGGCCTATTAATATTCTTATGCATTTTTAAAGCGTGTTCCATTTTAGTTCAGAAATGCTAACATATTACAGGCATTCATTTGCAACTTGTATATAACTGTAGTACCACCGTATTCTTTCTGTTTGAGTAGGACTAAAACATAAAACAATTTGCTTGAAATTTTGAATTTTTTATTTTTTATTTTGCAGAGGCGGTGAAGAAGCTTAAAAAACAATCTCTTCGCAGTTATGTTGTCTTTGTTAACACTCTCAACTTGACAATCTTAAGCTCCAGTCTGTAAATAAATTTTGAGTAGTACTTGACGAATCTCTTTGACATCTATATTCATATCATACCATAAAACTGAATGTTCGCATTTCATGCGTTCTCTATATTCTTCTTGTTTATGTGTTGAATCTTCATAATAATCATCCTATGTTGCTCTGAGTTTAGATTTTGCAAAAAATCAATGGCTTCACCCTTAGCTTACATTGCGCTTTAACCATTTGCAACTGTCACCTGATTTAAGCATGATTTTGTTGAAAGTAAATATCAGTTGTAATTATGGCATGTTATTGCTTAATGAAGATTTAGATATTCTGTATTACTTAAGCTAATATAAATCTGACAAAATTGCTGTTTTCATCTCTGTATTAGCATTCATCAGATTAACACTTTTTAGTAAAAAAGAATGTTCGAGTTTTAATTCATGAGAGTATGTGTAACTATTCTTTGCAGGGATTTAATAGCGTTTTGGACTGAGCAATTCACTAATACAAGAATGACAGCGAAAGTTGGCAGCTACTTGTGCAACAAAAATGAACATAGATATCAATTAGGATTCATCAGAATTACACAGGTAAAGTCAAATTTTAGTGATTTGATAATAAGGAGAACTTGGCAAGTCTTATCATTCAGCTTAGGAAAAGCTTTTGCGACGTCCAATGGAAATGATCAGAGACGAGTTTTATTACTAAGCAATCCCGAACGCTCAACATGGGAAACTTTTTATACTTGCAGACTGTTAGATCATATTAATTGCTTTATGATTATATTTTTTGCTTGGCAACAATCAGTACCACAAATAAAACATGGATTCATTAGGTGTCGATGAATGAAAAGTAATGTAACAGGTTGTTCGTTTGAACCAATTATCAATCTCCCCGTCAGCAATCCATGTAATCTTCATGCAACAAGTGTCTCGTATAGTTGAAGCTCTGCCACGTGACTTAAATTAATTAGGACCACTTTGTTCTTTGCTTGTGAAATAATTCCTTACCACTGAAATTACTCATATCTTGAGTTCATTACCCTAGTCCTCGACCCTCAAAGGTACCAATAGCAAGCAATGAAACTGGACCAATAAGTTGGAAACTATGTTGGTACAAAACTTGGAGAAAGCCATGATGTTGTTATTAATTAAGATCAATAAGGCAAACTTATATTCTCTATGGAGCTTCTAATGTTGGTACTTTAAAAAAGGTGTATAGATATTAGACTCGCACTTACACTGCAAGTCTGCAAGAGGTGAACTATATTCAATAAGAACATGATAACCCTTAATCATAACCTAAAACAGTTTAGATAAGGATATTGACCCTACTTTTATTGACATCTTGTGATAATATCACAAACTAGCGGATGTTGCAGATGATAACCCTACTTGAGTATTAACATATTGTTGTTAAATTTCAAACTAGTGGATATCAGCTAAGGGAAACATGGATAAAATCTTGAAAACCAATGGAAAGATATATATTAATCTTACAAGATAGCTAGTAGGTCATCTTTGGGCTCATATAAGTAGCAATAGACCCTCGCCTTTCTTCCATCACCAATACTCACAATCATAAACACAGTTTCCTCATCTTCATACTTCATTTACACTATCATGGCTGCTTCAACAATGGCCCTCTCTTCCCCAGCTTTAGCAAGAAAGGAAGTCAAAGTAGCTTCATCTTCATCTTCATCTGAGCTCTTTGGAAACAGAAGAGTTTCCATGAGAATGACTGTCAAGGCACCAGTGTCTAACAGCCCGTGGTATGGTCCAGACCGTGTTAAGTACTTGGGCCCATTCTCTGGTAAAGCCCCATCTTATCTCACTGGTGAATTCCCTGGTGACTATGGCTGGGACACTGCTGGGCTTTCAGCTGATCCCGAGACTTTTTCCAAGAACCGTGAGCTTGAAGTGATCCACTCCAGATGGGAAATGCTTGGAGCTCTTGGGTGTGTCTTCCTAGAGCTCTTGGCTCGTAATGGTGTTAAGTTTGGCGAGGCTGTGTGGTTCAAGGCTGGATCACAGATCTTTAGCGAGGGCGGACTTGACTACTCGGAAAAACCCAAGCTTGGTCAATGCTCAGAGCATCTTGGCCATCTGGGTTACCCAAGTTATCTTGATGGGTGCGGTTGAGGGTTACCGTGTAGCTGGTGGACCTCTTGGTGAAATTATCGACCCACTTTACCCCGGAGGAAGCTTTGACCCATTGGGCCTTGCTGAAGACCCAGAGGCATTTGCAGAGGTTAAGGTGAATGAACTGATGAATGGAAGACTAGCCATGTTTTCGATGTTTAGATTCTTTGTGCAGGCTATTATGACAGGAAAAGGCCCACTAGAGAACTTAGCTGACCACCTTGCAAACCCTGTGAACAATAATGCCTGGGCTTTTGCCACTAACTTTGTCCCCGGAAAGTGAGAGATTTATTATATTCAGAGGTAAATAAATGATCTGTGTAGAGTGTGTTGTGACGACTGAGAATTTTGCGATGTAATTAAGTCAATAAAGTGTGCTTTATGTGATATGATTATAATTATGTGATTAAGTGTTGATTAATTGTCTTTTCTGTATATTAGAATCTAGGAGCGTAAGTAAAAGCGTTCCAATTTAAAGAGTCAACTTAGGAGTTAAGCTGTGTTGTCGGGCCGTCAGGTAGAACGGAACCCGTCCTAAAAAGGGGTTAAGATATTTAAAATGTGAAGTATGTGTTTAAGTAAAGTATTTCGTCCCAGTGACGTGTCGGTCGATATTGAGAAGCGTAATTGAAACGCTGAGCGTCGGGCCGTCAGGCCGAACGTGACCCGGAACGCGTAAAAAAAAAGGAATAATATTAAAGAAAGATAAATTTTATGATCAGACATGAGTTTGAAACGTGTTCGTATGTGTGCCTACTTGTCTGTATGCATGATTACGTGATCTGTTGACATTTATATGGATTTAAGGGAATTATTTGATTTAAATAAAGTTTATTTAACCTTCGCGCATTTTTATAAAATTATCCGAGTAAGATAAAAATATGGGATTTGTTCTGTTATCTTCATAATAGTCCTAGAGACTTTTTAAAAATGATGAATGGATTTATTTGGTGGTCATTGCATTTTCAATTGATTTTTATGTGGAAAAATATTATTATTAAAGCGAGCTTGCGAAAATCATATAAAATCAACCATACGCTCAAAATCTTATTATGAGTAATGATTGGAAAGCTAATTTCGAGATCTACGTTTTAAAATTGTCAATCGCTATAATTTTCAACTTTCTGAGAGAGATATATATATTATTCCACCAATATTCTATGAGAGTAAAAAGAGAAAGGTAAATCAATTTAAAAAGGGAATTAGTAAAGTACTAAATTGCCCTTGTCCCTGATTATTTATAAATTCATCCTCCCCCCTTTTCCTTTTCTTTTTCCCGTGCACACCATTCTCTCTTTTCTCTCTTTCTTTCTCACTCTCTCTCGGCTACTCTCTCTCTCTCTCTCGGCTCTCTTTTTCTCTCTTGGTATACTACTTGTTCCTTTGATAACTCTCACCAATCCTTCTCAAAATCCCTTGTTAAACACATATAAGTAGGTATTAGAGTGTGCATGTATGTATATCTACTTGCATGCAAGCTCGATGTGTGTGTGTTTGTGTGTGTTTACCCGAAAGCTTCTCGGTTCTTGATGTTATTGTTGAAATCATCTTGTTTAAGCATGATTCTTTGTAAATGATTGGTATATGAGATGTGCATGTTAGTTGTTTTGAGATTTTAATGGAAAAGTGGGGGTTTCGTGGTTGGACGCCCTCGAATGAGGGCACCACCGTGAAGCCACCGCCACCGGTGATGAACTCCGGTGAACCGGTGGTGAGTGATGATGCTATAACTGAGCTCTAACTATCATAAATCTTATCCTTGGTGATTACATGTAGTAATTTATTTAGAACCCGAGTGGGTTTTTGATTTCTAAAAGTTATTGAGTTGGTTTTTGTTAAATTAAATGGTTGTGAATGTTTATTCTAGGATAATGATGATGGATTAGGATGATTAATGATTTAAGAATTAAGAAAAACGTTTGCATTTGTTACTTCTTGAAAAACCCGAATGGAATCTTGATTTTTAGAAGATCAAAAATGATTTTTAGTAATAGAAATGAGTTATTGATTGATAAAAATGATTTTTATGATGTTTGGGCTTGTATATTTGATTGAATTCTTGAGAAATCAAAATTTAGGATTTGCATGATGAAGATTTTGGTTCGACCTTGTAATAATAAAAGGGAAAATTGATTTTTTTTTATTTGATCTTGGTATAATCTAAGTTTAACTAGGAAGAAATTAGATTGCATGTGGGTTTAAAAGAGGAAATGATGATGCATGTCATTGTTTGATTGATTATATGTTATATGTATTTGGTATGAAATTTTACTTGATTTTGGGTGATGTTTGTAGAATGGTCGAATGGTGTATAATAGTTAAAAAGTTCAAATCCTAATTTAAGTGCTTGAATTGATCATGAAGATTAGTTAAAAATTATATGTAAGATTTTGTTTGATTTGCTATGTTTGGTTCGAATTAAAGTATAAAAGAAAGGGGATGATTGATTTATGTTAACTATGGTTGTCATGTTGGTTTAAAGATGACTTTAGGGTCGTTATTGTAAGTTTTGTCATTTGTTTAATTCGTATAAGAATTTCAAGTATAAAGAGCTATGTGTACTAATATAAAGTATGATTTGACTTCGAGTTGAGATAAGGATGTTTATAAGTCGATTGTCGAGTATATAAAGGTATAAAGGTTAAGAGTAAAGTATATGACGTGTGTTGTGCTATGTGCTTATGTGTATAAGCTATACTCATATATTCGAGTCAAGGGTATAATCGAGCTATCTTATTGAGTAATCGTTCCGGGAAGGAGAGTTGAGAAACTGATTAAGATTTTGGTTTTATTATAAATTCAGAGCGTGATGGCATTCAGGCTAGGAAAGGAAAGGGTATACTAGGTGGCAGTAGTTCAACCTTCAGGAAAGCGAATTCAGGCAAGTAACTCCCATTACTTGTGAAAATGGTTATAAGAGAGGTTATTGTTCATACCCTGTAGAGTATGGAACTGTTTAATTAATGAACTTCTGTTAATGACTTGAGATACCCTGTCTTTGATCTTGTTAAACTATTATTGATAAGCTTATTGATTCGACCCTTTGGTAACCTGTCTTTTCTGTTCAAGTTATTTGTTAAGCCATGAACTGTTATAAACCCTATAATTACCTTTACGAACCCCTTGTGATGATAACTTATTTCTTGATTACCATATTTCCTATTGATCCCTGAAACATATATTGATCCTTCTAATTTAAGTACCTTGTTATCCTTGATTCAGAATCCTTAGAGTTGTTCCTTGGTTGTCTTTGAATCACTTCCTTAACTTTGATTTCTTGACATTTGACTTAAGAATGAGTTTCAACTTGAAAGAGTCTGAATGATTTCATATTCTAGGTAATGATAAAATGAATTTAGAAAACCTACTTTTCCAACTCAAGGTTTTCTAAACGAATTCCTGATGGATTGGATTGGGACGTAAGATGCTAGTGGGACTAGTCTAGTCATGGTAAGAGGCTAGCGGGGCTAGTCCAACTTAAGGCTGAAATTATGCCGATTCGTTCCTTAAAAACCGGATGGAGGTCGGTACGGGCTGATCACCCGTATTATTATGAAATGAAAAGATAAAGAGATCCAATCAAGGTAACTATATTGATTTTTAAAAAGGAATTGAAACATCCTGTTCAGTAATTGATTCTTGAAAAATGAAATTGGTTTATATCACTTTGAAAAGATTTTATTGTGATAATGTGAAGCTTAAAGCTCGAGAAACCTGATTTTATTCTGTTGATCATATAACTGATTCCGTATAGTGAAATATTGTTGCTTTCCTTTTTCTGAAAGATCTGATCTGATCCTTTAATGATTTGTGATGAATGTCGGCTTTCACCCTGCTTGAGCCTTGTTCCTTGAAAGCCCCACATTTTTCCTTCATAATCCTTCCTAACCCAAAAGACGGAAATCTGCCACCTAGATCAAATAAAGTAGAATGCCCTGAGATTGGTAAAGTATATTGTGGATTTCATATTGTAGAACTGCTTTATAGTTACTTGCTGAGTTTTATACTCATATGTTTTGTTTTAATCTAACCATGACAGTTAAGCAAGAAGATGGCCAGGCTTAGGCACACTGCTCGTAAGAGCGTACCTGGTGGTCCCTATCATGTTGAGGGCTTCCGGTTGCCAGAGCACGTAGTGGTATTTTGAGTGAGCGAGCACTTAGCCAAGAAATTGTAGAGATACAATGGGTTATCTGTCGGTTCCAAGCCGAAATCGATTATGTTTATTTAATATTATTTTGGGGTTGTAAGTTATATTTTATGATTGGTAGTTGTAATCTTGTCTCATACTTTATCATGTTTGATCCTGTTAGTAGTTAATCGGGGTTTATGCTTATTTAATTATTAGATTAAAGGTGTGTGGGTCCTCATTTCCTAACTCCGAGATTGAGGGCGTCACAAGTTGGTATCAGAGCTACATGATCTAGTCCCTGAGACAAGTTAGGCCTAAAAAGGGTATTTTGGGTATATATGTGTATTGCGAGAGAGTCCGACTCATATAGAGTTGAGTTAGACTATTAGTTATAGTCTAAGAAAAGTGTGTAATAGTGAAGTGGAAACTAGAGTTAGGGTGTGAGTTAGCTGGAAGCTTTATTTAACCCTAACGTTGTTTCTTGGTTGCTGTTTTATGTTTTCTCTCTGGATCCCAATAGTGGTAGTGACTCAGATTCAGAGATTAGTTTGACCGGTACCCCAGTGGACCCTATTCCACCCTCTCCAGAGGAGCCTGTGTATGTTAGTTCAGACCCAGAGGAGGACCCTTCTGAGAGTAGTGAGATCCCTATGCAGATTTCACCCTTGAGGCCAGATTCAGAGACCCCTGCCCCTGTGCCAAAGTCTGAGATGCCTAAGACTGTACCTGTCAGTGTTGGTGGCAAGTTAGCCCAGGATCGAGACTTTGTTTACTCCCGTATTCCTGAGTTGGGAGCTTTGGTGGATAGGTTGATTCGAGACTCTAGGTAGAGGACTTCAGTAGTGATGGAGGAGTGGAGAACTAGGATTCAGTTGGTGGAGCAGGTTGCCAGGAGGAGATTGGATGAGGGACCATCCACTAGTGATGCTGATGCTGAGGCCCGGAGGCTGCATAAGATCATTCGCTGGATGTTGGTTGTGTTGAGAGAGATTCTGGATGACTAGACGAGACTGTTGGTTGAGCCCGTAGATGTTTTTTTAGCGCCAATATGCTTTGGGATACTTGGTCAGATGCTGGGATCCCTTTTTCATTTGTTATGTTGTATTTCGGATCATTGTAGTAGTAGTTGGTAGAAGTTAGGGGTAGATAGGGGATGTTTTCCAGTTTTTCCTCTGTTTAACCCTTCTATATTATTGTACCCTATTTCAGAATTTGTGATAGCCATACTTTTCTTTATGTACCCTTTGTTTAAATAAATCTATTATCTTGTTTTCCATTGTGCACCCTAAATATCTCATAAACTGTTCTAAATATCATGTTTCCGTACAACCATGATTGAAATTCGTAATACCCTATTCTGTGCCATGATAAAACAACACCGATATGAGAATTAAGTAGTAATAGGATTGTATGTGCAAAATTGGGTGAAGCTTAAAACCCGCAAAAGATTTCATAATAAAATGTTGTTATATATGCCATGTTATCGTATTGCTAAATAATTTCTCAATCAGGTTTGTAAGAAATGGCCAACTCACCAGATCACCAAGAAGAAGAAATTCCAACCCAAGACCCAGAAGTAAACCCAGAAACCACCATGATGAGCAGACTTGCTCAGCTTTTGCAACAACCTGTGGCCCCTAAAGTTGGAAACTTCAAACACTTTCAATCTGTTCATCCCCCAGAGTTCTTAGGTTTGCCAGACCCGATTAAAGCTCAGTCGTGGTTAAGAGAAATGGAAAAAGCTTTTGAGTTAGCAGAAGTTAAGGACGATAAGAAAGCTCAGTATGCGAGTTATTACCTTAAAGATGAAGCAAGTTTCTGGTGGGAATCTTCGAAGGCATTGTTGGAAGGTAAGGACTTAACATGGGAGAAATTCACTGAGATGTTTCTGGAGAAGTATTTTTCAAGCTATATGCAAGATCAGTTGGAGATGAAATTTCTGGACCTTAGGCAAGAGGATATGTCGGTAGCGGAGTATGAAGTGAAGTTCTCGGAGTTGTCTCGATTCGTACCTGAGTATGTGAATACAGAGGCAAGGAAGGCTAAAAGGTTCTAACAGGGACTTAAGCTATGGATTAGGAGTCAAGTAGCGTTGTTGGAGATCAAAATTATGCTGCCTTGGTACAGAAGGCAATTATAGTGGAAGGTGAGCACGAAGCTACGAGGAGAGAAAATGAAGGAAGAAAAAGGAAATTTGAAAGCTCAGAGCAAGAGCAAGGAAGCTCGAAGTTTAGAGGAAAGTTTGGAAAGAATGGTGGAGGTCAAAACCAAAAGTTTCAGAAGTTTAAACCCGGTAATGGAGCTCAGAAGAACTGTTTCCAGAAAGCAGGACAGCCGTGGAAGGATAACAGACCTCAAATTCAAGAATGCAAGAATTGTGGAAAGAGACACCCGAGAAGGTGTAATAAGTTGGACGTAACATGTTTCAAGTGCAACCAGAAAGGGCATTATTCTTCAGAATGCCCAAGTGGAGCAAGGAAGCCTGACTTGGCTTATTTCAAGTGCGGAAAGGTGGGCCATATGGCCAGGAATTGCAAAGAGCCTGTTTAGAAGGCCAATGTTCTTAGGATTGCTGGACCGCCGTCTCTCCCAGCACCATCAGCTCAACCCAGAGCTAGAACCTTTAATATGACAATGAAAGATGCGGTGCAAGATGTGGACGTGGTAGCAGGTATGCTTATTATTAACTCAGTAGAAGTAAAAGTATTGATGGATTCTGGAGCAACTAGATCTTTTATCTCTGAAAGTATTCTTGATATGTTAAATTGTGTTGCGTACCCTCTGGAACCTAATTTGATTATAGAGGTAGCAAATCAAGAGAAAGTTATTGTTAGCAAAGTCTGTCCCGATTGTGACGTGGCCATAGAAGGTCGGCACTTTTCTGCTGACTTAATTCCCTTTAAGTTAGGAGAATTTGAAGTTATACTAGGAATGGATTGGTTGTCAAACCATGAGGCGCAAATAGAATGTAAAAGTAAGAAGGTGAAGTTAAGAACCAAGGATGGTGAGGAAGTGATATTCAAAGAAAAGAGGCAAGAGAAAAAATTCCTAACGACTATCGAGACGAGGAGATTAATACATCAAGGATGCGAAGTTTATTTGGCTCATGTTATGGATGTAGAGCAGAGTCTGTAAGGATCGAGGATATTTCAATAGTAAGAGATTTTCCGGATGTGTTTCCTGATGAATTGCCTGGACTACCTCCAGATATAGAGATCGAGTTTACGATTGATTTGGCTCCTGGAATGAAACTAGTATCGAAAGCTCCCTATCATATGGCGCCAGTCGAAATGAAGGAATTGGCCGCTCAGTTGTAAGAATTATTGGATAAAGGAGTAATTCTGCCGAGTGTATCCCCGTGGGGCGCACCGGTGTTGTTTGTAAAGAAGAAGGATGCAAGTATGAGGTTATGCATTGATTATCGTGAATTGAATAAATTGACTATTAAGAATAAGTACCCTCTATCGCGGATCGATGACTTATTTGATCAGTTAAAAGGAGCTTCATGTTTCTCCAAGATTGATTTAAGATCTGGGTGTAATAACCCCAATTTTTGGGAAATTTTTGAAACCCTTATGAATAGTGTTTTTGCTGAATGAGAAAACTTTTCATGCCACACTATGTAGGGGTTCTGATATGGATATTCTGAGATTTTATTAGTACTTTATATGGGATATAAGTGTATGTAAAGATCGTCAGAATCCAAATCCGAACACTTTGATTTTTCCCGGAAATACACTAGATACGGAAAGATTTGAGAAAAAGGTAACAGGATAAAAAGGATTTAAATTAAAGGATTATAAGAGAGGATCATAAAAAGGAATATAATGTATTGAGAAAGGTTAAGGGAACCTAAGTAATAAGATCCCGGGTATGATCCTTCAAACGATAAATGAAAACGAAAGTTAAGCGAACCGTATAACAGATCAGCGGTCATTAGGCAAACAATTAGGAAGTTAAGCAAAGGGATTAGAGGAAGTGATGTCACCCAACCAATGAGAAGAGGACAAGGAAGGGAGGATGACATAGCAATGTGATGTAAGCATGACATAGGGAAGGAGGAGGTGTGGTTGGTTTATAACCACACAAATATAAGGTTATTAAGGTAATTAACCAAAAACAAAACAAAAAACAACCAAGCTAAGCCAAACAAATCAAAAAACACAAAATCATTTCATTCTCATCATCTTGCTCTCGGCTTTTCATCTTTTTCAAGGGCAAGAATTTCAAAAATCAAGTTCCAAGCATTGTTAAATCACAAGGTAATTATCTAAGCTTCCTTGTACATAGATATGGATATGCTATAAGTTTAAGCTCCTAATTCCTTCACAATCTCTTCCAATAAATCAAGGAAGAAGATGGTGAATAGTAACCTTCAAGAAGTAACTTTAGTTTTCTTGAATTTTTATGAAAGATTAAGGTTATACAAGCAAGGATCAAGGTTCTTTTAGGCATTCAAAGCTCTTGGGTTGTGTTAGGAAGCTTCAAGGAGGTATAAACAACTTTCACCTTTAACTTATAGTTTGAACTTTGAGTTTTGATGAGTTTATGGATGGATTAATGTATATATAGAAATATCCATGTATGTATAGCAAGATCCATGTATGTTAGATAGTTTGGTTGGATTTGTGGTGATTTTGGATATGAATCTTGGTTAATGGTTAATGAATCTTAAGTTATGGTTAGTAGATCATGTTTGTGGTTGAATAAGTTGGAAAACCTTGAGATTATGGACTGACTTTGCCTTGATATAAGTTGTGTTTGAGGTATTGATGATGGTTGGGTGGTTTGTAGTGAATTGGTAAAGAATTGGAGTGGTATAAATATTGGCAATCGCGTAAATATAGCCGTCGTAACGTCCGATTTTCTTTGGACTGTTTTTGTGCATAGCATTAGGACCCGAGAACCCCCTGCTAGATTATGACCACTGCCATGTTTAGATAGCTCATGTTACGAGCTTCGTTTTGATATGTAGTTCGTTTGATTCCGATGCACGGTTTAGGAGAAACGACCGTTTCAAGTAACGGCGTTTCGCGAACGAAACTTTTTCCCTCGCCTTACTTTGAAACATAGGTTAAAGACCAAAAAGGGTTAATTAATGTATGAAACATTTATGATAAGTGTGTTAGGCAGTTGGTAAGACACTCGCGAAGGAATCGCTTTAAAACTCGTAAAGGTTAAATTATTAAAAATGGTGGAGCCGAGGGTACCCGAGTGACTTAAGCAAATCAGTGAGCGCAAAACAAGCGTTAGAGTCTAAGTTAGTTAAAGTATAGATTTACAAGTGATTTTGGTTTAATTCCAACTTACTTGTTGTTTATAGGTTACCAGACTCGTCCCGAGCCTTTAATCACCCCAAGTCGCTCAGGCAAGTTTTCTACCCGTTATACTGTTGTTGTGATGTAAATATATGTATATGCATTATCTTGTGATAAGTGCATGATTGTTATTAGCAATTCTTGCGATATATTGTAGCATGTGATATGGTATATATGCATGCCTGTTTCATATTCTTGAAATATATATCTGTTGGTTCAGTTGATAATACCTATGCTAGAGGATAGCAGTATCTTGCATATACCCTTAGTGTAGGGACCCAAAGGTGAAAAAATTTTCTAAAACCGGGAGTCGAGGATCCCGAGTAGATTTTGTATATATATGGATATGGATATATATATATATTTATATATATATGGTTATAGTTTTCCAAACTATTAATCGAATAAGGTTTATTCGATAACTTTAAACTTTATTTTATTTAATGAATATTATTACGAATATTCATTCGAGGACTTATGACTCCTTTTATTTTATTATTTGAATATTATTACGAATATTCATTCGAGGACTTATGACTCCTTTTATTTTATTATTTGAATATTATTTGAATATTCATTCGAGGACTTATGACTCAGTTTATATTATTTAATGAATATTATTTGAATATTCATTTGAGGATCTATGACTCCGACTATTTGCTGAGATATATTCTGTATTTTATTAAAGAATAATGTTTCGATAATCAAACTTATTTTCGGTTATTCAAATGAAGATAATACTTTCATATAAGTATATCTTTGGTTATTTAATACTCGTTTCAAGTATAAATTTTAATACTTCTACTTCAATTATTTTTATAAAGATTATTCTTTATGGGAATATTATTTAATTAATAATATTCAGTCATTTTCTAAATATTCTGGGGACTGATTTACTTCATTAAATCAGCTTTACTCCAAACACTCTATAAAGTGTTTTCGAGTCTTCAAAATGATTTTTAAAAGTTAGAGCGGATCCCAAAACTCATTTTTATATTTAAGATCTTCCTTTTTAAGGGGATTTAAATACTCGCTTAAAACCCGAGGGATCCGGCTCTGTGGTGTATTTTATATTCGCAACAAGGTTGCAGTTTTGGTAAATGAATTGATTACTTACCCAACGTTCGGGAAGTAAGTCCATCTATTGAGTCGGCATAAGCAACATGGGCTCAGTGGGCGTCCATAATAGTGTAAGTGGCTCAGTGGGAGTCCATCAAATGCATAAGTGGCTGAGTGGCAGTCCAGCATAGGTCCTAATGCGGCCAGGGTGATGACCAGTGGGGAATTCGTCCATCTACTAGTAGAAAAGGTTACTTATGGGTATCTTTGCCTGATCAGCAAGATATCTGGTTTATGCCAAAATTCTTTTCTTTTCCAAAATTCATTGGATGTTTCAAACTCTGTTCATACTTTATATAACAGAGGTTCCAGGAAATGTTTAAAGAGATATATATGTGGATATATATATATATATATCGGGACTAAATAAAGTATCTCGTAACTTTATTTCATTCAATAATATTTCAAAGATTGAATCTATTCAAATCTTGTCTTGTAGTCTCATCTATGTGATGAACTTTTGAAACTGGTTATAACTTGAACGGTGGTAGTTCAAGTAGTATTGGGAAAGATATAAGTATATTGGGGTATTTGGTAACCTCATCTTTTAAACTTATATCTAGTTAATAATTGTCTTATGAATGACAAAGATTTTCAGAAAAATGTTGAGACAAGGTTAGATGTATGAGATCACCTTGCAACGATATTTTTTTTATATATACAGTTATACACTGGGATTTTGTGTATATTATGCATGGAAGAGGACTTCCAATATTTTGAAAAGTATATATGTATATATACTGAATATTTTGCGACTTCATCGCATTAAGATATCAAACTTGGTTCATTTCTTTTGACCAAGACTTTCATGAGTACTATGAGAAGGCTCATATATTGTTAATCATTATACATATTATTTTGGTGGGCTTGCTGCTCACCCTTGCTTTCTTCTTTCATCACACAACATCAGATAGACAAGATGAACCGGACCAAGCTTCCGATTCGCAAGGGGTTAGGAGACGTTCCGCAGTTTTCTATAAGCACTGATGCCGCCATAGCTGAGGTAGGAACTACCAATAGGCTAGGCTTTCAACTTTTGATGTATCAGATTATGTATATTTATGAATTGTAATAATGGCAAAGAAATGTAAATTTATTCAGAAACCTGTTTAAGGTGTATTGGCATATAATTGTGGAATAAAACGACTTGTGATTATTTTTGGATATTCATCTCTGAGACTATAACTTGTGGTGTGTGTTTATTGTGGGGTCAAAGTACAGAGTAGTTGATTATTTATTAAGATTGGGTGTTGTTAAGGGAAATGGAACTCGTGACGACCCGGATCCCCGACCCCGGATCTGGGGGTGTTACAGAAGTGGTATCAGAGCTAAGCGTTATAAACCTCAGAGATGATGGGACGTTAAGATAATAAGTTCACTAAGATAATAAGAACTCTTGCCAAGTTCATAGTCGGGCTACCTAACGTAGTACTGACAGTTAAAACCCTTATGGGAACCCTTATAAATATCGTGATAGGAGCGTAGTTCGTTATCGTATATGGTAGCGGGACTCCGAACCCTGAGGTTGAGGAGCAACATCGCGATGATATTTTATTACTAATTGGAGATCGGATTGTGGATCCGATAGAGTGTCCTAATGCAGGACCGGATGATGTTGATATTGAGGATTTAGCGGTTGAGGATGTTGTCCTAGAAGGGATAGTTGTTGAGGAGGATCCCATGGAGGATCCTGATAGGATTGGACAAAGGACCACTGATGAATTGATGACCATGGTTTGGTCGACTACCAGAGGTAGGATTGGCCGGTCACTACCGGAGGTTCGTTCAAGTTGTAAAGATAGTAGCCCCTTTAACGCGGCTTACTCGTAAGACTGAGAAGTTTGAATGGACAGAGAAATGCGAGAACAGCTTTCAAGAACTGAAGCAGAGGTTGGTAATGGCCCTTATGCTGGCGTTGCCGGATGGAAAAGGAGATTTTGTGATGTGTAGTGACGCTTCGCATAAGGAATTTGGGTGCTTCTTATATAGCACAACAAGGTAATCGCGTACGCATCAAGACAATTAAGGGAATATAAAATTTAATATCCCCACCCATGAGCTTGGGCTCGTGGCAATAGTTTTGCCCTAAATATTGGAGGCACTACTTGTATGGAGAGAAGTACGAGATTTACACAAGCCATAAGTGCTCTAGTGCATTTTCACGCAGAAAGAGCTCAACATGCGCCAAATGAGGTGGTTAGAGATAATCAAGGATTACGATTATGAGATTCTTTATCATTCGGGGAAAGCCAATGTGGTGGCTGATGCCCTTAGTAAAAAAGGAGAGACTCAAGATGATAATGTCTTTTGGAGAGTTTATAAGAGATTTTGAGAAAATGGAAATAGAAGTGAAGGTAACCGGAGCCGGTACCGAAAAGCTGTTTGAGATTGCAATGCAGCCCGAATTATTGGAAAAGATCATATTGTGCCAGAAAAAGTTATGAATGAAGGCAGGGAGCCAACAATTAGATAAAAGATTAATATCGAGAAAGATGATAAGGGAATAATGAGGTATTCCTATAGAATTTGGGTTCCAAAAGTTCAAGAGCGTAAGGATGAGAACTTAGATGAGAGCCATAGTTTGAGGAATAAGATTTAGAGCAAACCCTGAACGTGATAGTCAGGGAGGTCGCCATCAAGATAGAAGGAACCCATGACATAATGGAGTGGAAAATGAGGATTTTAAATTAAAAGATGACCCCAATTATGGGGAGTAGGATGAAACATTTCATACTAAGGAAACAGAAAGTCGAGTAAGGAAAGGAGACCCGAGACGGTACTCCTATACGGCAATTCATGGACCTGTCTAAAAAGAACTTAGACTATTATCCCCAACCACCACCCTGAGGAGACAGTGCGGTGAGAAATTCTTTCAGGACCTTTAAATCGTTAAGCTCTCAGAGTTCCAAGGAACAAGCTGACCCAGTCGAGGCAAGAGCCTGGCTAAAGGAAATATAGGAATTATTTGAGATTCTAAATGATTGACGAAGCACAAAAGACTGTTTTTGTCACTTACCCCCGTAAGAGAGAGGCCACCCGTTGGTGAAAGGCCAAGAAAGGCACGGAGCCAGAGGTTATAATAAACTGATTAAAGTTCAGACAATTGTTTTTGGGAAAGTACTTCCCAAGGTTATGGAGGTAGTGTAAAAGCTTTAGAGCTAGAACAAAAGCGGACGAGTATGATGAATTATGAATCTAAGTTGTAAAAGTTATCAAGATTCGTTCTGAGGACACGAATCCAGAATGACGGGATGTTTGAAATCAATGCTTATGTGGTGTTGGTTCATGAAATAATGATAAGAGAAAGGAAAAAAAAAAGAAATTGAAGAGGAAAGGAATATAACGGCAATAGAGTTTGAGGAATGATAAGGGAGTTGGGTATGAGGAAACCCTAAAGACTCGTAGAAATAGAAATAGGAAAGTATGTAATCGTCAAGATGATGATGATCCACCATGAGTTAAAATTTATGGTTGAAGGCATAAGAGATACATATATTGTACCCCCTTTAAGTTGGGAGGATTCGAGGAAACCTTGAGGTAATTCGAAGGATAAATAATGAAAAAAATTGGATGAAGGAAGTGACCTTCAAGAAGGTGAAATGTAAGACCAGTGGCTTGATACCCAGAAAGGGAGACGCCAGGTATGAAAGATATCCCAACATTGAGGTAACTGTTGAGATAAACAACAAAAGTAAATAAGAAATTATTAAGAAGAAGTTCACGTTGAACACGACCAATATCTTCCAGAACATCTTTGTTATCGTTACCAAATTAGGCAAGACAAGCGGATAACCGTTGTTATCTTTTGGAGGCCATATGAATTGACCTCAATTTGAATAAGGATGCTATTATGAAGTTAGGTATAGACTATCGAGGTGGGAATGATGAATATGATAATCTATCAAGGAAATATGACTTGATTTATTCGTGGAAGGATGCAGGTACCTTTTAAAGGTGGAATTAAGGATAGAACATTGGTAACTTAAAATGAATCCTAGGGAACTGCATAAAGATTGGCATTTCACCCTTAATAGGGATAGTATGAGTTTTGACAGTATGAATTGGAAAGGATTAAGGTAATAATAACCTTTAAGGATCAGTGGAGAAATTTTTCAGAAGTAAATAGACAATGGTTCTAGTATCAGTAAATGGTATTTTGATATGCCCTGTATATAGGGAATACAGGAGGAACGATTGAAGGATAACCTTAGAGGTTTTACAAGGAGAAAGGAAATATTCGAAATTCTCAAGAATAAAAATGTTGATAAAGGAAATATGACGTAATTATATTGATGCCAAGTGAGGCACGTGTTAAACCACGAGAAGGTATGGATCGAACCAGTAATGGTCGAAATTGTTCAGGGCAATTAGGACTTAAGATAGAAGATGTTCTAAGTATGATTGAGAGTCAGTCATGACAGTGATTAACCTCTAAAGACTGAGGCAATAACTTATGGAAAAATGGTGATATTTTTTTTTTACTCACCAGATTTTAAGGAAAACATCTTCACATAAGCAGTGATTGAAATAAGGTAGAAAATTTATTTGGAGGTGGTTAAAATGACATTGACTGTAAGGAAATTGTACTATCAGGAAAGGCCAAAGAGGTGGCCGACACTTTAAAGGTAAGAGGATAATTATAGGCACTTGTGCCAAAGGAATACAGTGATGATGGTTAAAACTGTGAAGGTTGTATTATGGTTTGGAAGATTGACATTCCTTCTGATGACTGTGCAATACCCAACCGTAATAGTAGTTAGTAAAGGTTTAATTCGTGTAATCGCCATGAGCGGGCTATCTATCTCAGAAGATACTATCTTGAGATAAGCCAGGACCATAGTTCAAAAAGGACTAAACAAACCTTTGAGTTAAGTCTTCTATTGAAGGTATATGATTAAGAATGGTATTAACCTGCTATCGTTTCTTTGAGCGAAACTCTTCTGCAAATTTTATCTGCTTCATGTCATGAAAGTACGTCAGAGTTTGGAGTGTTCTTCATGAATTGTGATTGGTGGTTATGTTAACTCCTTAGGAGAATTAGATACGAGATGTATGGACTCCGTATGGTTAGTTATTAAGACTTCATGGAAAATGAATGACTACAGTAGGTCAGTGGTGGACCTTAGTAAGGCAGCAATGATTCTGCGAGTAATGAGCTGATTACAACCGTGAGAGTTGTATTGGAATGGGTGTTGAGATTGAGTACCACTAATCGGGTAGTGGTAGTGTATAAGTTAACATTGATAGACTAATTAAGTAGAGTATCTACCTAGTGAATAATTATTCTTTCTTATCAATAGAGAGTCGTATTATTATACGAGGAAGGTTGCGGTGCAAGCATAGAATTCAAGTAACGATGATGTCTAGAATGAGATCCCAGATTCGATTTTCGATGTCGAGGGAGTTTCAAAGGTAATTGTGTATAAGCTCGAGGAAGAGCATGGGTCCATAGAATGATGGACGGGATAGCGAAAATATTTAGGCACGTGAAATGCGATGCTATAACACTTGATGTTGATATAAATACATATATGTTTTGTTCTTCTATGACAAACCTCTATAGTTCAGAGGTAGATTCCAAGCCAGATATTTTATGGCAATAAAATTTTTTTTTTATGAATATACAATTCTCTTCAATTCGTTCTTTTCTCTTCTTTTCATTTCATGTAAGCTGAGAAGAACAACCCTTCCAAAAGGGGAGGTATTGCCGAATGACTATCTATCTGTGTGATAGAAGCCTAGTAGGATACCATCTATTGTTTAATTGCTTGTCAAGTACTAAAGGCTGGCCACCTTCTGTACTAACTATGCGATATAACAAGTGTTCATGATCATAGTGATCTCTCAACAAATTCCTTTACTTCTATTTGATTGATCAAATTTTGGAAAATAGAAACAACTGAAAAAGGAGTAATAAAGTGGTGGTAGTATGCGGAATGGGAACACATTCGTGATACTAAGGTTGACGTGGTTATTAAAAGGTTATAGAACGCTAACGAGCAAAAGTATAACCAGTATAATATTAGGAACGGAAGGTAGTAGCGATTACGAACTGGAAAAGAATGGGTATTGAGAAGCAAAAGTTCTAATGATAAAAGCTATAATGAGAGTCTGCGCAATAGACTTGAAAGAATTTGGAATGATCACTTAATTCGGATTGAGTTATCTTACGACAATAGATCATATGTCATTATCGAGATGTCGCCTTATGAGATCCTTGAGGGAAGACAATGTCGATCTCCCTTATGTTAGGATGAAGTTGTAGAGCGCAAGATGCTCGGACCCGCAGTAGTCCAAAGGACCAAGGATATGATAGATCTAATCAGAGGACGGCTGGTAGTAGCCCAAGATGAACATGATAAGTATGTTGATTTGACACGAAAGGATAAAGAGTATGAAATAGGGGACCTAGTAATGTTATAGGTATCCCTTGGAAAGGATTGATGAGGTTCGGAAAGAAAGGAAAGCTAAGTCTACAATTTGTTGGACCCTTGGATATATTAGGACGTTTGGGAAGTTAGCATATGAGCTAACCCTACCCCCGAACCTGTAGCAAGTTCATAACGTGTTCCACGTATCAATGTTAAGGAAGTGTATTCGGATGCCAGATAAATAGAGGCATAGGAGCGCATAGGCATGCAACCAGACGTAACCTATATGGAGCAACCAGGAAGGGTATAGATTAAGAAGGGTTATCAAACTAGTAAGAGTTTGATGGTAGAACCACAATGTGGGAAAATTTACTTGAAAGTTAGAAAGTGTAATGCTGAGAAAGTATCCCTATTCATTTTCTATCTGATTCCGGGACGGAATCCTTTTAAGGAGGGGAGACTGTAATAACCCCAATTTTTGGGAAATTTTTGAAACCCTTATGAATAGTGTTTTTGCTGAATGAGAAAACTTTTCATGCCACACTATGTAGGGGTTCTGATATGGATATTCTGAGATTTTATTAGTACTTTATATGGGATATAAGTGTATGTAAAGATCGTCAGAATCCAAATCCGAACACTTTGATTTTTCCCGGAAATACACTAGATACGGAAAGATTTGAGAAAAAGGTAACAGGATAAAAAGGATTTAAATTAAAGGATTATAAGAGAGGATCATAAAAAGGAATATAATGTATTGAGAAAGGTTAAGGGAACCTAAGTAATAAGATCCCGGGTATGATCCTTCAAACGATAAATGAAAACGAAAGTTAAGCGAACCGTATAACAGATCAGCGGTCATTAGGCAAACAATTAGGAAGTTAAGCAAAGGGATTAGAGGAAGTGATGTCACCCAACCAATGAGAAGAGGACAAGGAAGGGAGGATGACATAGCAATGTGATGTAAGCATGACATAGGGAAGGAGGAGGTGTGGTTGGTTTATAACCACACAAATATAAGGTTATTAAGGTAATTAACCAAAAACAAAACAAAAAACAACCAAGCTAAGCCAAACAAATCAAAAAACACAAAATCATTTCATTCTCATCATCTTGCTCTCGGCTTTTCATCTTTTTCAAGGGCAAGAATTTCAAAAATCAAGTTCCAAGCATTGTTAAATCACAAGGTAATTATCTAAGCTTCCTTGTACATAGATATGGATATGCTATAAGTTTAAGCTCCTAATTCCTTCACAATCTCTTCCAATAAATCAAGGAAGAAGATGGTGAATAGTAACCTTCAAGAAGTAACTTTAGTTTTCTTGAATTTTTATGAAAGATTAAGGTTATACAAGCAAGGATCAAGGTTCTTTTAGGCATTCAAAGCTCTTGGGTTGTGTTAGGAAGCTTCAAGGAGGTATAAACAACTTTCACCTTTAACTTATAGTTTGAACTTTGAGTTTTGATGAGTTTATGGATGGATTAATGTATATATAGAAATATCCATGTATGTATAGCAAGATCCATGTATGTTAGATAGTTTGGTTGGATTTGTGGTGATTTTGGATATGAATCTTGGTTAATGGTTAATGAATCTTAAGTTATGGTTAGTAGATCATGTTTGTGGTTGAATAAGTTGGAAAACCTTGAGATTATGGACTGACTTTGCCTTGATATAAGTTGTGTTTGAGGTATTGATGATGGTTGGGTGGTTTGTAGTGAATTGGTAAAGAATTGGAGTGGTATAAATATTGGTAATCGCGTAAACATAGCCGTCGTAACGTCCGATTTTCTTTGGACTGTTTTTGTGCATAGCATTAGGACCCGAGAACCCCCTGCTAGATTATGACCACTGCCATGTTTAGATAGCTCATGTTACGAGCTTCATTTTGATATGTAGTTCGTTCGATTCCGATGCACGGTTTAGGAGAAACGACCGTTTCAAGTAACGGCGTTTCGCGAACGAAACTTTTTCCCTCGCCTTACTTTGAAACATAGGTTAAAGACCAAAAAGGGTTAATTAATGTATGAAACATTTATGATAAGTGTGTTAGGCAGTTGGTAAGACACTCGCGAAGGAATCGCTTTAAAACTCGTAAAGGTTAAATTATTAAAAATGGTGGAGCCGAGGGTACCCGAGTGACTTAAGCAAATCAGTGAGCGCAAAACAAGCATTAGAGTCTAAGTTAGTTAAAGTATAGATTTACAAGTGATTTTGGTTTAATTCCAACTTACTTGTTGTTTATAGGTTACCAGACTCGTCCCGAGCCTTTAATCACCCCAAGTCGCTCAGGCAAGTTTTCTACCCGTTATACTGTTGTTGTGATGTAAATATATGTATATGCATTATCTTGTGATAAGTGCATGATTGTTATTAGCAATTCTTGCGATATATTGTAGCATGTGATATGGTATATATGCATGCCTGTTTCATATTCTTGAAATATATATCTGTTGGTTCAGTTGATAATACCTATGCTAGAGGATAGCGGTATCTTGCATATACCCTTAGTGTAGGGACCCAAAGGTGAAAAAATTTTCTAAAACCGGGAGTCGAGGATCCCGAGTAGATTTTATATATATATGGATATGGATATATATATATATATTTATATATATATATGGTTATAGTTTTCCAAACTATTAATCGAATAAGGTTTATTCGATAACTTTAAACTTTATTTTATTTAATGAATATTATTACGAATATTCATTCGAGGACTTATGACTCCTTTTATTTTATTATTTGAATATTATTACGAATATTCATTCGAGGACTTATGACTCCTTTTATTTTATTATTTGAATATTATTTGAATATTCATTCGAGGACTTATGACTCAGTTTATATTATTTAATGAATATTATTTGAATATTCATTTGAGGATCTATGACTCCGACTATTTGCTGAGATATATTCTGTATTTTATTAAAGAATAATGTTTCGATAATCAAACTTATTTTCGGTTATTCAAATGAAGATAATACTTTCATATAAGTATATCTTTGGTTATTTAATACTCGTTTCAAGTATAAATTTTAATACTTCTACTTCAATTATTTTTATAAAGATTATTCTTTATGGGAATATTATTTAATTAATAATATTCAGTCATTTTCTAAATATTCTGGGGACTGATTTACTTCATTAAATCAGCTTTACTCCAAACACTCTATAAAGTGTTTTCGAGTCTTCAAAATGATTTTTAAAAGTTAGAGCGGATCCCAAAACTCATTTTTATATTTAAGATCTTCCTTTTTAAGGGGATTTAAATACTCGCTTAAAACCCGAGGGATCCGGCTCTGTGGTGTATTTTATATTCGCAACAAGGTTGCAGTTTTGGTAAATGAATTGATTACTTACCCAACGTTCGGGAAGTAAGTCCATCTATTGAGTCGGCATAAGCAACATGGGCTCAGTGGGCGTCCATGATAGTGTAAGTGGCTCAGTGGGAGTCCATCAAATGCATAAGTGGCTGAGTGGCAGTCCAGCATAGGTCCTAATGCGGCCAGGGTGATGACCAGTGGGGAATTCGTCCATCTACTAGTAGAAAAGGTTACTTATGGGTATCTTTGCCTGATCAGCAAGATATCTGGTTTATGCCAAAATTCTTTTCCTTTCCAAAATTCATTGGATGTTTCAAACTCTGTTCATACTTTATATAACAGAGGTTCCAGGAAATGTTTAAAGAGATATATATGTGGATATATATATATATATCGGGACTAAATAAAGTATCTCGTAACTTTATTTCATTCAATAATATTTCAAAGATTGAATCTATTCAAATCTTGTCTTGTAGTCTCATCTATGTGATGAACTTTTGAAACTGGTTATAACTTGAATGGTGGTAGTTCAAGTAGTATTGGGAAAGATATAAGTATATTGGGGTATTTGGTAACCTCATCTTTTAAACTTATATCTAGTTAATAATTGTCTTATGAATGACAAAGATTTTCAGAAAAACGTTGAGACAAGGTTAGATGTATGAGATCACCTTGCAACGATATTTTTTTTATATATACAGTTATACACTGGGATTTTGTGTATATTATGCATGGAAGAGGACTTCCAATATTTTGAAAAGTATATATGTATATATACTGAATATTTTGCGACTTCATCGCATTAAGATATCAAACTTGGTTCATTTCTTTTGACCAAGACTTTCATGAGTACTATGAGAAGGCTCATATATTGTTAATCATTATACATATTATTTTGGTGGGCTTGCTGCTCACCCTTGCTTTCTTCTTTCATCACACAACATCAGATAGACAAGATGAACCGGACCAAGCTTCCGATTCGCAAGGGGTTAGGAGACGTTCCGCAGTTTTCTATAAGCACTGATGCCGCCATAGCTGAGGTAGGAACTACCAATAGGCTAGGCTTTCAACTTTTGATGTATCAGATTATGTATATTTATGAATTGTAATAATGGCAAAGAAATGTAAATTTATTCAGAAACCTGTTTAAGGTGTATTGGCATATAATTGTGGAATAAAACGACTTGTGATTATTTTTGGATATTCATCTCTGAGACTATAACTTGTGGTGTGTGTTTATTGTGGGGTCAAAGTACAGAGTAGTTGATTATTTATTAAGATTGGGTGTTGTTAAGGGAAATGGAACTCGTGACGACCCGGATCCCCGACCCCGGATCTGGGGGTGTTACAGAAGTGGTATCAGAGCTAAGCGTTATAAACCTCAGAGATGATGGGACGTTAAGATAATAAGTTCACTAAGATAATAAGAACTCTTGCCAAGTTCATAGTCGGGCTACCTAACGTAGTACTGACAGTTAAAACCCTTATGGGAACCCTTATAAATATCGTGATAGGAGCGTAGTTCGTTATCGTATATGGTAGCGGGACTCCGAACCCTGAGGTTGAGGAGCAACATCGCGATGATATTTTATTACTAATTGGAGATCGGATTGTGGATCCGATAGAGTGTCCTAATGCAGGACCGGATGATGTTGATATTGAGGATTTAGCGGTTGAGGATGTTGTCCTAGAAGGGATAGTTGTTGAGGAGGATCCCATGGAGGATCCTGACAGGATTGGACAAAGGACCATTGATGAATTTACTCCAAGATGGAAGAAGATCATAAGGAGCATTTGAGGATTTCCTTGGAAACTCTGAGAAAAGAGAAGCTGTACGCTAAGTTTTCGAAGTGTGAATTTTGGCTAAAGGAAGTGCAATTTCTTGGTCATGTAGTTAATAAAGAAGGAATCAAAGTTGACCCAGCCAAGATAGAAGCTGTAATGAATTGGGAAAGACCCAAGACTCCTACGGAATTCAGAAGTTTTCTGGGATTAGCCAAATATTACAGGAGGTTTGTGCAAGATTTCTCTAAAATTGTTGTCCCATTAACGAAGTTGACAAGAAAGAATGAGAAGTTTGTATGGACGGAAAAGTGCGAGGAAAGTTTTCAAGAGTTAAAGAAGAGGCTGGTAACCGCCCCAGTGTTGGTGTTACCAAATGAAAAAGGAGAATTTGTGATATTAAGTGATGCTTCATATAAAGGACTTGGATGTGTGTTAATGCAACACAGGAAGGTAATATCATATGCGTCAAGGCAACTCAAGCCGCATGAGCAAAAGTATCCAACGCATTATTTGGAATTGGCAGTAATTGTGTTTGCCCTTAAGATTTAGAGGCATTATTTATACGGGGAAAAATACGAGATTTATACAGATCATAAGAGTTTAAAATATATCTTCACCCAGAATGAATTGAATATGAGACAAAGAAGGTGGTTAGAATTGATCAAAGATTATGATTGTACGATAAACTATCATCCTGGAAAGGAAAATGTGGTAGCAGACGCTTTAAGTCGCAAGGAAAGGTTGAATATGTTAACGTCATCGGAAGAATTGATCAAGGATTTTGAAAAGATGGAAATGGAAGTACAGACTCCAGAATTTGGAGGAGAAGCTATATGTGCGATGTCATTTCAACCCAAAATTTTGGAAAAGATTCGATGCTGTCAAGAGCAAGTGATGAATCGCGAAAAGGATAAGTTGACAGGAGAAGAAATTAGAGCTCAAAAGGATGGAAAAGGAATATACCGTGTTAACTCACGTATTTGGATACCTAATGTTGTGGAGCTAAAGCATGAGATTTTGCAAGAAGCGCATAACTCGAGATTTTTAATTCACCCTAGAAGTAAGAAAATGTACCAGGACTTAAAAGAGAGTTATTGGTGGCCAAACATTAAAAAGGAAATTGTGGAATGGATAAGTAAGTGTTATACATGTCAAAGAGTCAAAGCGGAACATCAGAGGCCAAGCGAATTGCTTCAGCCCCTAGATATACCAGCATGGAAATGTGAACATATTGCGATGGATTTCGTGGTGGGATTACCTAAAACCAAGTCTAATCATGATGCGATTTGGGTGGTAATCGATCGGTTGACAAAGTCAGCACATTTCTTGCCGATAAATGAAAGGTTTTAGTTGGAAAAGTTGGTCAAATTATATTTGGATGAAATTGTGATGCGTCACGGAGTTCCTGTATCTATCGTATCTGATAGAGATCCAAGGTTCAACTCAAGATTTTGGAGATAATTCCATGATCATTTGGGAACTAAGCTGAAAATGAGTACGACATATCATCCGCAGACGGACGGACAAAGTGAAAGGACAATTCAGACAATTAAAGATATGTTGCGAACCTGTGCAATAGATTTCAAAGGAAGTTGGGACGATCATTTGCCGTTAATTGAGTTTTCCTACAACAACAGTTATCATGCGAGTATTGGCATGCCGCCTTATGAAGCATTGTATGGAAGAAAATGTAGGTCCCCTACATATTGGGAAGAGTTTGGTGAGCGCAAATTAATTGGCCCAGAGCTAGTTCAACAAACGAAGGAAAAAGTAGAAATGATTCGGAAAAGATTAATTGCAGCTCAAGATTGACAAGAAAAGTACGCAAATCAAGAACGAAAAGATGTGAATCTGGAGACAAAGTCTTATTAAAAATATCTCCTTGGAAAGGTTTAACCCGATTCGGAAATAAAGGGAAGTTGAGTCCTAGGTATATTGGACCGTTTGAAGTACTACGACGAGTTGGGAAGGTGGCATATGAATTGGCGCTACCTCCGCAAATGCAACATCTGCACAATGTATTTCATGTATCTCTTCTAAAGAAGTATAATGCAGATGTGAGTCATGTGATCGAATTGGAACCAGTGGAAATCCAACCAGATTTGTCTTATGTGGAACAACCAATTCGAATTTTGGACCGAAAGGAGAGGACACTTAGAAATAAAGTTGTACCTCTAGTAAGAGTGTTGTGGAGAAATCCGCTGGTAGAAGAATCGACTTGGGAATTAGAGAGTGAAATGAAAGAAAAGTATCCCCATCTATTTGCTTAGACTAGATTCTGGGGACATAATCCTTTTAAGGAGGGTAGATTGTGACGACTGAGAATTTTGCAACGTAATTAATGAAAGGAATATGTCCTAAGTCCAATCGTGTATTAGGATTTAGGAATAACTTTTATGTAATCTGTTTTGATTTCATTGATATTAATAAAGACTTGTTTTGTTTTTATTACGGGCTCTATCTATTTAAGTGTTTAAATAAGATATACCATAGTTTAGAGTAAAGCTTTTTATGGATTATGATGAGATCATAATAGTGAGACCTAAAAAGATGATAACTCTAAACTTAAATAGTTCCTGGTCATAGGATTACTAATTGGTAATTAATAATCCGCAAAGATCGGTACATACTATGCTTGCTTCATTATGAAGGATGTCTGTTCTCATAGACATTTGTGTGGTGACACTATAGCTAGTATGTAGGTGCTTATTATAGAATAAGTTCACTGAACATGACTCGCCCAGCTGAACAACTGATGGAGTTCACTCACGTGTCAGCAGTTGTTCGCTTAGTGATAGTTGTACAAGTATCCTTAGACTTGAGGTCATCATAGTCATCTTGTGTACACTGAACTATGCTTTGGTTTAGTTCTTAGTCTCCAGGGACAATTATTAGGGCTTTTCTGGGTATAGGAATTTGTACACGAAGATAGTGTATGATCAATAAAGGATCTACCCCTTCCAGTGAAGGAAGCGAATGTTCAAGGCTGATCCACTTATGCTAGTTCAGGAATCTCTGGCCAGAGTGAATGAAATTAGAAAGGAGTTTCTAATTTGCATAGAACTACGCATAGTAAATGGTAAGCAAGTGATTGAATTAGATAGGCTTGACACGAGATCCATGCCTTGTATTTAATCGGGACATTGTAGGGTAGAAGGAGTTTATTGTACGGTAACTATTCACTGACAGGTTCTTGGTATTCTAAGCAGTGAATTCATATTATCCGGATAGTCGCGATATGTTGAGAAGCATCACTCACGATGTAGAATAAATGTGATTAATTAATTAATCATATTTAATAAATTAGAGAATTTATATAAATAATGATAAAATAGTTTTATTATTATTTATTTCTACTACCGACTTAATATTGAACCTACAGGGTCACACCATAGAAAGAGAATGATTTTATGGTGGAGGAATTAATTAATAATGGCTAATAATTACTTATTTGTGAAATAAATAATTAATTGGCAAATTTAATAATTGATTAAATGAGATTTAATTGATTATAAATTAATTAAGAAAAGTTCTTAATATTATTAATTAAGTATTTAATTTTTGGAAATTAAATTAAGAGAGAGAATTATTTCTAAAGTGTTTAGAAAAAGGATTAATAATTAAAAGATGTTTTAATTATTAATGAGAATAATAAATGGGATAATAATAATATTATTTATGGGAAAATTTCAGCTGAAAATTTTGCCTATAAATACACTATTATAGACCCTATTTTATTCTAACCCCAGAAACCCAAAAGTTTCAGAAAACCAAATTCTCTCCACCTCCTCCTCCTCCTAAAAGTCGTTTTCTTGGTGGATACCGGTGGAGTGCTTCACACTTGAGGAGCAACTGCTAAGGATCTCTGATCGTTGTCTCCGAATTATTTTTAAAGGTTAGATTCGATCCCTCGAATTTTTATTCACGATTTATATGCTTTTATTTGGATTTTGTATGTGTAAAAGTGTTTTTCCACGCCCCGCTGCGTTTAAAAATCCAACAATTAAGTCAATAAAGTGTGCTTTATGTGATATGATTATAATTATATGATTAAGTGTTGATTAATTATCTTTTCTGTATATTAGAATCTAGGAGCGTAAGTAAAAGCGTTCCAATTTAAAGAGTCAGCTTAGGAGTTAAGCTGTGTTGTCGGGCCGTCAGGTAGAACGGAACCCGTCCTAAAAAGTGGTTAAGATATTTAAAATGTGAAGTATGTGTTCAAGTAAAGTATTTCGTCCCAGTGACGTGTCGGTCGATATTGAGAAGCGTAATTGAAACGCTGAGCGTTGGGCCGTCAGGCTGAACGTGACCCGGAACGCGTAAAAAAAGGAATAATATTAAAGAAAGATAAATTTTATGATCAGACATGAGTAGAAACGTGTTCGTATGTGTGCCTACTTGTCTGTATGTATGATTACATGATCTGTTGACATTTTTATGGATTTAAGGGAATTATTTGACTTAAATAAAGGTTTATTTAACCTTCGCGCATTTTTATAAAATTATCTGAGTAAGATAAAAATATGGGATTTATTCTGTTATCTTCATAGTAGTCCTAGAGACTTTTTAAAAATGATGAATGGATTTATTTGGTGGTCATTGCATTTTAAATTGATTTTTCTGTGGAAAAATGTTATTATTAAAGAGAGCTTGCGAAAATCATATAAAATCAACCGTACGCTCAAAATATTATTATGAGTAATGGTTGGAAAGCTAATTTCGAGATCTACGTTTTAAAATTGTCAATCGCTATAATTTTCAACTTTTTGAGAGAGATATATTTATAATTCCACCAATATTCTATGGGAGTAAAAAGGGAAAGGTAAATTAATTTAAAAAGGGAATTAGTAAAGTACTAAATTGCCCTTATCCCTGATTATTTATAAACTCATCCTCCCCCCTTTTCCTTTTCTTTTTCCCGTGCACACCATTCTCTCTTTTCTCTCTTTCTTTCTCACTCTCTCTCGGCTACTCTCTCTCTCTCTCTCGGCTCTCTTTTTCTCTCTTGGTATACTACTTGTTCCTTTGAGAACTCTCACCAATCCTTCTCAAAATCCCTTGTTAAACACATATAAGTAGGTATTAGAGTGTGCATGTGTGTATATCCACTTGCATGCAAGCTCGATGTGTGTGTATGTTTGTGTGTGTTTACCCGAGAGCTTCTCGGTTCTTGATGTTATTGTTGAAATCATCTTGTTTAAGCATGATTCTTTACAAATGATTGGTATATGAGATGTTCATGTTAGTTGTTTTGAGAAATTAATGGAAAAATAGGGGTTTCGTGGTTGGACACCCTCGAATGAGGGCACCACCGTGAAGCCACCGCCACCGGTGATGAACTCCGGTCAACCGGTGGTGAGTGATGATGCTATAACTGAGCTCTAACTATCATAAATCTTATCCTTGGTGATTGCATGTAGTAATTTGTTTAGAACCCGAGTGGGTTTTTGATTTTTAAAAGTTATTGAGTTGGTTTTTGTTAAATTAAATGGTTGTGAATGTTTATTCTAGGATAATGATGATGGATTAGGATGATTAATGATTTAAGGATTAAAAAAACGTTTGCATGTGTTACTTCTTGAAAAACCCGAATGGAATCTTGATTTTTAGAAGATCAAAAATGATTTTTAGTAATGGAAATGACTTATTGATTGATAAAAATGATTTTTATGATGTTTGGGCTTGTATATTTGATTGGATGCTTGAGAAATCAAAATTTAGGATTTGCATGATGAAGATTTTGGTTCGACCTTGTAATAATAAAAGGGAAAATTGATTTTTGTGATTTGATCTTGGTATAATCTAAGTTTAACTAGGAAGAAATGAGATTGCATGTGAGTTTAAAAGAGGAAAAGAGCTATGTGTACTAATATAAAGTATGATTTGACTGCGAGTTGAGATAAGGATGTTTATAAGTCGATTGTCGAGTATATAAAGGTATAAAGGTTAAGAGTAAAGTATATGACGTGTGTTGTGCTATGTGCTTATGTGTATAAGCTATACTCGTATATTCGAGTCAAGGGTATAATCGAGCTATCTTATTGAGTAATCGTTCCAGGAAAGTGAGTTGAGAAACTGATTAAAATTTTGGTTTTATTGTAGATTCGGAGCGTGAGGGCATTCAGGCTAGGAAATGGTATACTAGGTGGCAGTAGTTCAACCTTCAGGAAAGTGAATTCAGGCAAGTAACTCCCATTACTTGTGAAAATGGTTATAAGAGAGTTTATTGTTCATACCATGTAGAGTATGGAACTGTTTAATTAATGAACTCCTGTTAATGACTTGAGATACCCTGTCTTTAATCTTGTTAAACTATTATTGATAAGCTTATTGATTCGACCCTTTGGTAACCTGTCTTTTCTGTTCAAATTATTTGTTATGCCATGAACTGTTATAAACCCTATAATTACCTTTACGAACCCCTTAGAATGATACCTTATTTCTTGATCACCATATTTCCTATTGATCCCTGAAACAGATATTGATCCTTCTAATTTAAGTACCTTGTTATCCTTGATTCAGAATCCTTAGAGTTGTTCCTTGCTTGTCTTTGAATCACTTCCTTAACTTTGATTTCTTGACATTTGACTTAAGAATGAGTTTCGACTCGAAAGAGTCTGAATGATTTCATATTCTTGGTAATGATAAAATGAATTTAGAAAACCTACTTTTCCAACTCAAGGTTTTCCAAACGAATTCCTGATGGATTGGATTGGGACGTAAGAGGCTAGTGGGACTAGTCCAGTCATGGTAAGAGGCTAGTGGGGCTAGTCCAACTTAAGGCTGAAATTATGCCGATTGGTACCTTAAAGACCGGATGGAGGTCGGTACGGGCTGATCACCCGTATTATTATGAAATGAAAAGATAAAGAGATCCAATCAAGGGTTCTATATTGATTTTTAAAAAGGAATTGAAACATCCTGTTCAGTAATTGATTCTTGAAAAATGAAAATGGTTTATATCTCTTTGAAAAGAGTTGATTGTGATAATGTGAAGCTTAAAGCTCGTGAACCCTGATTTTAATCTGTTGATCATATAACTGATTCCGTGTAGTGAAATATTGTTGCTTCCCTTTTTCTGAAAGATCTGTTCTGATCCTTTAATGATTTGTAATGAATGTCGGCTTTCACCCTGCTTGAGCCTTGTTCCTTGAAAGCCCCACATTTTTCCTTCATAACCCTTCCTTAACCCAAAAGACGGAAATTTGCCACCTAGATCAAATAAAGTAGAATGCCCTGAGATTGGTAAAGTATATTGTAGATTTCATATCGTAGAACTGCTTTATAGTTACTTGCTGAGTTTTATACTCATATGTTTTGTTTTAATCTAACCATGGCAGTTAAGCAAGAAGATAGCCAGGCTTAGGCGCACTGCTCGTAAGAGCGTACCTGGTGGTCCCTATCGTGTTGAGGGCTTCCAGTTGCCAGAGCAGGTAGTGGTATTTCTGAGTGAGCAAGCGCTTAGAAGGAAAATTGTAAAGATACAATGGGTTATCTGTCGGTTCCAAGCCAAAATCGATTATGTTTATTTAATATTATTTTGGGGTTGTAAGTTATATTTTATGATTGGTAGTTGTAATCTTGTCTCATACTTTATCCTGTTTGATCCTGTTAGTAGTTAATTGGGGTTTATGCTTATTTAATTATTAGATTAAAGGTGTGTGGGTCCTCATTTCCTAACCCCGAGATTGAGGGCGTCACATGTGTGATGTAAATTAATCTCATATTAATGCAAAATGTCCGATTTTCAAGGTTCGTTGACTGCTTCCGGTGTTATTCTTGATTGGTTTTTCTGTACGCTCTCAGGTCAATGAGGCCAATTTTAGCAAGCAGTACTATGGTTTGATTACTTAAACAAGAAAAATTAAGTTCATTTTTGTGCTAGAAACACATCACTCCCTGTCCCTGATTTCTGCAAGTAATCAATTTAATACCCAAATCCGAGCTTATTGATATGACTAACAAAATATGAAATCATGAATGATCTGATAGCTAACCTACATTTGGAATGTGTTATATCCTTGACAGTAATCAAGTAAAAAGGGGTTTTTTATTTCATCTATACTACTACATTCTACACTTCTGTTACTTCTATCTGATGCCTTTTCCTCGACTAGATTCTTCTTTCCACTTAGGTGTATCCTCAGCTGCTCTAGACTGGTGGTTTTTAGTTAACAAACTTCACATTCCTATTGATTCTTTTGTTCTTTCTCTCATCTGGTGCAGTCTTGTGGCCTTGTTCTACTTTGGAGATTCAGTCTTGCACTTTGTCTCTGAATCATCTTTACCTGAAATAATCTATAATTGAAAAGGAATAATACTATAATGATTGGATGCTGAGTAAGTTCAAACACACGCACGCACACACAACATAATTAATATCAGATTTTGTTTACATGTATAGCCAAGTATGATTGATTACTTACTAATGGTGTAGAAGTTCTAATGCTGAAGTTAAGGACCATCTTGCCATTAGTGTTACTTTTTCCTCTCAGACGTGGATGCGGGAAAGGGCGACCACTAGTTCATGGTTTTGTTCAAAATCAGTTATGGACGCGGAAAGATATATTACTTGTACAAGTGCTAAGCATCTATTGGTAGATCCATATTATTGCATCTATACTATACTATAACAGCTCGGAATAAGGATAATTTAGTTTAACTGTTATTTAATATTTTTTTAATTTTTTTTTAAAAAAAACAACAACAACGTTACAACAACAAAAAAAGCTAAAAAAACAAAAAACAGCAGCACATTCATAGCCATACACTAACATGGGAACAAAACTGTTAAGTGGATCAATGATTCCCTTAAAACTTAGTTTTGATCTAATGTAACTAATAAAGATTGAAGTTAAGAACAAAAAAAGAAAAGAGAAAGACATGAGATGAGATAATAGAACAGAGAGAGATGAGATAACAAAAATCTCTTTCATATAAAATCTGAGTACTTGATCTTCTGAAATGATCATATTAATACATGTTAACAGTTGTTCCCTCCAAATCACATTTGAACTATTTAACCAACTCTCCCGCCTAATTCTTTTTAGAACTGAAAAATAGAAATTAAAACTAAAACTAATATTTTCAGATTAATATTGAGAAATATTAATCCTCCTGTAATATTACTTCCCCCCATTAAAAGTCTTGTCCTCAAGATGGTATAGCAGCAAGAGCCTCAGTGATAGGAAAATCTGGGAACTGCTGAACAAAGCTCTCTGCTATCTCCCAAGTAGCATCATGAATTGGATGATCTTTCCATTGAATTAGTTATTTAATGTGAGCAGAATTTTGAACTTTAAGAATCCTTTTCTGGAGGATAGCTTGAGGACACAAAGTAGTAACCACATCAGGTAATTGCATCCAACCTGGAATAGAAATAGTAACTGGTGGCCTACCATGAAAAGCCTTAAGTAAAGAAACATGAAACACATTATGAATTTTTGCTAAGCAACTTTTCCAATTACTACTTCAATTTGAAAAGGGCCAAAATACATTTGTGAAAGCTTTTGATTACCCCTCCTAGATAAAGACAACTGCCTATAAGGTTGAAGTTTCAGCCAAACCCAGTATCCATACTGAAAAACTCTGTCAGACCTATGTTTGTCAGCCTGAGTTTTCATTCTACACTGAGCCCTGGCTAAATGAAATTTCAGAGTAGCAATCATATCTTCTCTCTTCTGTAAACTCCTGTCAACAGTAGCATTGGAAGACTCTCCAGTAATATAAGGCAAGTGAAGAGGAGGTTGTTGATTATAGACCACCTCATAAGGAGTTAAACCAGTAGCAATATGAGAATTGGTGTTATACCACCATTCTGCTAATGGTAACCATAAACTCTAATCCTTGACATTATCTCCATACATACATCTCAGATAGGTTTCCAAACACCTATATACAACCTCAATTTGGCCATCAGTAGCAGGATGATAAGTAGAAGAGATCAAAAAGTCAGTACCATGGATTAAAAACAAGTGTTTCCAAAAGTCACTTAAAAAGACAGCATCTCTGTCACTCTCTGTCTCCATAATAAATTGCTTAAAAAATCCGGTATTGCTAAAACAAGTGCACTAAACAAGACTTTCTTTAAAGGCTCAAAAGCAGTTTGAGCTTGTTCAAACCATTGGAAACTCCCCTTTTTAAGCAAATCATTTAAAGATTTACTAATGACAGTATAACCTTTCACAAATTTCCTGTAATATCCAATTAAACCTAAAAAACTCCTTAATTCTTTAACTGATTTAGGCACATGCCAGCTATCTACAGCAGCAACTTTTCCAGGATCAATCTCAACACCTCTTGCAGAAATAAAATGGCCAAGATATTCAACTTTATTAACAGCAAAAATATATTTTCTTTGCTTAGCATACATCTGATAATCCTTCATCAATTTAAAAACTGCTTCTAAATGAACCCAATGATCAGATATATTTTGACTATAGACCAAAATGTCATCAAAGAAAACAAGTACACACTTTCTTAACAAAGGCCTAAAAATAGTATTCATCCAACTCTGGAATGACGTAGGTGCATTGGTCAAACCAAATGGCATAACCAAAAATTCATAATGCCCAATATGAATTTTAAAAGCAGTTTTAAATACCTCATCTGGATGCAGCATAAGTTGGTGATATCCATCTCTTAAATCCAGTTTGGTAAAATATTGAGCTCCAGCCAATTCATCAATAAGTTCTTCAATAACAGGTATTGGAAAATTATCTTTAATTGTTTTTCTGTTCAAATCTCTATAATCTATACAAAGCCTCCAAGTTCCATCTTTTTTGTCTACCAACACAACTGGAGATGCAAAAAGACTGCAACTATCTTGGATAATTCCATGTCTAGCATTTCCTGTACTAGCTGTTCAATTATATCCCTTTGTTTGAGTGGATATCTGTAAGGCATGATATTAACAGGTTAAGCATTAGGTTTCAAAGGAATCCTATGATCATGTACTCCTCTGTGAGGAGGGAGATCAACAGGTTCTTCAAATATGACAGCATACTTCTTCTTCAAATCTTCCAGAGTAGGCCAAACTTGTGAGACCCCTGATGCAGATTGTGAAGATGCAGACAACAAAGACTTTTGATCTGAATACTCCCTGACTTGAATGAAGCACAGTTGATCAGCCTTAGTCAATATTCTCAAAGATGGTTGTTTTTCAATTACCTTCAATTTATGCATTGGAGTCCCTTTTAATACAACTTTAACTCCTTGAGTGAAGAATTCCATTCTTAAATTCTTAAAATCCCAGTTGACAGACCCCAAAGTGCTTAACCACTGAATACCTAAAACCATATCACACTCCCCAAGAGGAATTAACAAAACATCTGCAGCAAATGTTGTTGTAGCCATTGTCCATTTCAAACTCTTACAAACTTTATCACATGGAATGTGATTCCCATCTGCCACAGTGATAGCTTGAGGGCTAATCATTTCTATATCACATCCGAAAGACTCAGCTAATTTCAGATCAAGAAAATTATGGGTACTCCCAGAATCTATTAGAATTGAAACTGATTTACCCTGCAGTATTCCTTTAACCCTCATTATTTGGTAATTCTAGCTTTCTGATAATGCATTCACAAAAATGCAAGGGTCAATAAAATCCTCTTCTGAAAATAATTCTCCTTCCTCAGTTATTTGGTCACCTTCTCCTGGAACTTCCACAGTGGAAAATTGAGGCTCCTTGAACTTACATTTATGCCCTCTCTCATACTTATCATCACAAAAATAACAGAGCCCCTTTGCAATCTTTTCAGCCCTGACATCTGCTGGCATAAACCTATTATTTCTTGACTGTTTTTGACCAATCCTTGGTATATAAGAAGTCTCACTTGCAATTTGAGGAGTAGGTAACATTGGTGGTTTATTGTTAGACAACATTGGAACAGATGCTGAAGGTGATGGCTTAAAAGCATTAAAGGGCAATTTGGAAAACTTTTGAGTCACCAAACTGAGAGACTCTTCCTGCAACCTAGCATACTCTATAGCCTGAGAGATAGTAGTTAGTTTGAAAGCTCTTACAAATGGTTTCACAGATGGTTTAAGTCCTCCTATAAAACTATCAAGAATATAGTTATCAGAAAGCACATGGTTGATCTGTATCATTACAGCCCTTAAATCCTCAAAAGCATCAATGTATTTTTCTAAACTATCTTGCTGAATCATTTGTTAAATTGCTCTACAATGATTGCCCCATTATCATCTTGAAATCTTGCTGATAAATCAGCTGTAAACACCCCTCATTCTACACTTTTCCTCACAGCTAAATAACTTGCAATCCAATTTTTAGCCTTATCAACCATATGTAAAGAAGCTAAGTCTACCCTCTGGTCATCTTGAATTTTACACAACTCAAAGTATTTACTAGCTTTCTTGATCCATACCCTAGGATTAGATCTATCAAACTTCAGAAACTCAAGTTTAGGCATGAAACTAAGCGATCGAGGATGAACAGTATGATTACCTTGTTCCAACAATGGTTGTGTTTCTTCTTGACTTCTTGACGAACTTTTATTGTTCTTGATCTGATCTTTCATATTTGTGATCGCTTGCATCATCTTGAGCATGTTTTCCTCTAAGCGCTTGATCTGGGCTTCTAGTTTCTTTGAGTGGTTATCAATCAAGATCTTGAATTGATCCTCCATAGCTGTAATTTTTCTTATAATTGCCAGAATGACAACTATTTGATGAAATGTCATAACGAAATTCCCAGATGAAAGGCTCTGATACCAATGTTAAGGGGATCAATGATTCCCTTATGACTTAGTTTTGATCTAATGTAATTAATAAAGATTGAAGTTAAGAACAAAGAAAGAAAAGAGAAAGAGATGAGATGAGATAATAGAAAAGAGAGAGATGAGATAACAAAAATCTATTTCATATAAAATTTGAGTACTTGATCTTCTGAAATGATCACTATTAATACATGTCAACAGCTGTTCCCTCCAAATCACATTTGAATCATTTAACCAACTCTCCCGTCTAATTCTTTTTAGAACTGAAAAATAGAAATTAAAAGTAAAACTAATATTTTCAGATTAATATTGAGAAATATTAATCCTCCTATAACAAAAACCTCCACTGCTACGATTACTTCCATAGTTATTTACACACGCTTCTTCTCAAACAAGCCCTTTCTTCTCAAACAAGCCAGCACGCTGAAGAAGCTACTCAAGAGAATTGAGTCGCCCCCACGGAGTCATCGCAGGTAAATTTACCATAGTTCATGTTCTTCCAGTTTACCATAGTTCTTCCAATTTGTATTTCTTGTCACTTCTTGTGCTCTTCCGGTATTTGTTTTATGGTCTCTTTTACAATATTTGCTTTATTTTTACTAATTATCTTAGATGCTTTTGTACTGTTTGATAGAATGTCAGAACAAGTAAAATACTTCGATTCCAATCGAGACTGAGTGAGCTATTCAGTTAGGAAGATTTCAATATCTAAGTTTCCCTTTTTGGTTAAATGTGCTAAACGTATTGCCTAGACTTTTGCTGCTGAATTTTTTGGATAATTTTCAAATTTTCTAGCCTAAACCCGAATCACACATCACTTTGTTTGATAAAACCAACTTTGCTAGCCACAATATTTTGTTGACAACATTTTGGGAATGGTACTAAGGTGCTTCATAATTCCAGTTAATGCACTGTATGTTTCTTGGCTTCCTCGCAACTCACACCTTCAGTATTAGTTAGTTTTTATAACGACTCATGTATTTTTGAATTATTTAAATATGTGATTATGGAAATTATTAAATGAATAAAATATGTGTATTGGTTTTGACCGTTATGTGTTGCTTAATTAATGTGTGATTTTTGGTATACCGGGTTGTCCGCGTGATTAATTATGGAGTCGTACTGAATTATTTTCAATTTCAAAAGTGGATTTAGTGCAAATTTAATTGCATAAATATTTAGAATGTCTTTAAAATTATTTTTATGGTTCCATAATTACAATAGTTATTTTTGAGATTTTATAAAATTCAGAAATCAATATTTTATCAATTATTTAACCCTGTGTGATTTTTTGATTATATTTACTTGTAAAATATGTATTTAATTCCAGAATTCATCAATAATTATGAAACTCATATTTATTCGAGTTTGAAATATTTTGAGAATTTTAAAATTATTTTGGAAATTTTCGGGATTAATTTCACTTTCATGTCGATTCGTTTAATTGCTAAAAGCGGGTATAAACTGTATTTCAGAAATTATTTTAAAATTACGAAATTTATGTTTTTGTAAAACTCCGGGATATTTGTAATATTTTAAGACTATTTTCGTAATTTTCTGAATTTCTTGTAAGTGCAACTCAGAT
Organism: Apium graveolens; assembly: GCF_009905375.1. NCBI lineage: Eukaryota > Viridiplantae > Streptophyta > Magnoliopsida > Apiales > Apiaceae > Apium > Apium graveolens. The sequence continues at coordinate 62,383,529 of NC_133654.1, read as the reverse complement.
CGTTAATTGTTAAATGTGGGTACGAGTTACGTTTCAAAAATGCTTTAAAAATTATGAAAACTTTATTTTATTAGTTTTGGGATATTTATAAAATTTTAAAAATATTTTGGGATCATTTGGATTAATTTTCATTCGCAAGTTGTCCTGTTAAAAGATTAAAGACGATACAATATCGGGTTCCCAGTTGGAAAAGGTGGACACGTGGCAGTACCCTGTCGTTCTACTGATACGTGTTGATTCCTGAATTTACAGAAAAAAATATATATAATAAACACAGGTGAAACAATTCTTTCTTCACCCTCCTCTCTCAATAAATCTCTCTGATTCTTTTCTCTCTCTGTGCTCCCACCTCTCCTCATTCTTTCACCTCGATTTCCTCTTTTCATTTTCCTGTTTACGGCGCTTCGCCGCTCCCTCCGCCGTTACTCCGATTTCCGGCCCATTTCCAGTAAGTTGCCGCCTACTCCGGCGGGCTTGGTGACTCCAGTTCCGTTTCTGTTTTATCTGTACATATATATATACACGTATATATTTGTGTAGATGTGTGTGATTTTATGTGCTGCCTTGATGTGGTGTCTGTTGGGGTCTGTTCTCGCCCTTTTTCTGTTTCTCCGGCCGTTGCTCTTTTCATTCGGCCACACCTGCGCGTGTGCGCGTGTAGAAACGATCCCGTGACTCCTGATTTTGGATTGCAGTATTTTGATGAAATTAATTCCATTATTATCATATTGTTTATCCGAATTATTTTAGAAAATTCGGATAAATATTGTGATGATTACTCGAATCATTAAATTATAACTACTCAGAATTTTAATCTGTAGAATTTAGCGTTGGAAACCCGAAGCAATGGGTACCCGCGGATTTTACCGCCGTCCGCGATGAATTTCGACGAGCGGACGGTGGACTGTGATGATTATATTCTGAGTCCTAATTTAACAAATAAATGTAAAATCCGAATAATAATAGTATTGAATTGACGTTTGGGAAATTGTGAATATTGGTTGTTGTGAATTATTGTGGTGAAGTGACGTCGAATTGTTCGACGGGTTAGTCCGATAAATAAAGGAAGTGCTGCCCAATTTCCGGGAAACAGAACTACGTAAATACGGGAACGTATTCGATGATTATCGGGATGTTGAGTGACTATATATATATGTGTGTGTGTGTGTTTTATACGAAACTTGATTATACGATGTGATAAAATATTTTGCCAAATCGATAATCCTGATTTCATAAAATAAAGAGTTTATGTATTTTCCGAAAATGAACACCGAACCGATTTTCAAGATTGTGAACCCTACTTGTTGTGTGTTTTATCATAATATACATAATTACGAGTCGGGTTTGAAAATAGTTGGGTAGAATTGGTATCGAGGATATGTCAAGCATACTTAGACATCTAACGTAGGGTATTTCGACCCTGTAGGTTATAGTCGGGAACCTGAAAGTGGAAGATGGACTAAAGATAACCTAGTGGTCAGTCGACGAGCTCAGTAAAGTTTCAACAGAAAGACCTGAGTGTCGAAGTCGAATCCAATGGGATCTAGCGGTTGGACGTTAAAGCCTGAGCGACAGAGTCGGCTCAGAGTTGATCAGTAATAGTTATAAAGCCTTGTAAGGCAAGTTTTTCTGAACTTTTCTTCAAGATATATTACCAATGTTTTTGAACTATTTCATAACATGTCGCTATTAATCAAAATAACTCTTGTTTTATATTGCAAGTGCTTTAAACTATTAAACCTTGAACCCTGATTTTCTTGATCTTGAGCCGTAAGCCTTATTCTTTGTAAACCATCCTTTGTTGATCCTCAGATACAAATCACACAAATATGATACTACTTCACAAATGTATAACTACCAAATACCAAACACTGAAACAAAATTGTTTGAAAACACAGAAACTTTTATACTTCAACCATTATTTAAAACCTCAAAGAACTATACCTTGAAAAAAAACCATTATTTGTCTAATACCTGATCCTTTTACAGGTTGAAAACCGTTTCTCGTACATACCTTGATATACCCTTATGATACTCATGAAACGCATTACGCTTTTGTACAAATGCTTTATCAATGTGGATTATGATCTTGCTTATTGAATTACATTGTTTATTACACTGAATTGTTTTAGAATTGGATAGTTTTCTTATATGGACCAGATTCGTGGTCAGACCAGATTCGTGGTCGAATTAGGCCAATGTGTGCCTTGGATCCAGTAATTAGAGCAGTGTTGTGTGCTTTGCTAGGGGTTAGTGCATGACTGATCAGCAGCCTAACCTTGGTTTTATGACTTAAAATGAATATCCAATTCTAATGATTAGTTAAAAAGAAACTTGATTCATCTGTATCATCTCACTTGATCATTGTTTAACCTCAGTTATCGTTATTATGACTTGCTGAGCTAGTTAGCTCACTCTTGCGAATCTTTTTATGTATTTTACAGTTAAAAGGGATACGGTTGATAGCGAGGTTTCCCAGTTCAATGTACGAGCTAGGATTCCAGATTGAGTTGGATCGAGCTAGCAGGAGCTTATGGCGGTAGTGAGATAGTAAGATTGTAAGAAAAAATTTATTATCAGCTGTAAGTTAAATTAGTTGGGATTTGGTGCGTTGTAATAAAAATTAAGGTTGTGGCTTATTTTCATACTTTAACCTGTTGCGATCCATGGTTACATAGAGCAGGGTAATTGCAATTAATATTTCATATACAGGTCGATATATTGTGTTTGTGTTGTGGACCCCAAACTTCTGACCCGGGTTTGGAGGGCGCCATAGATTTAAAAAAAACATGTACACAACTTTAACTATCAAGCTTCAATAACAATACATATGTCGGAGTAAAATGTTAGAAGTTTTAAGTTTTAATGTTGATAAAGTTTTATATTATGTAGATGAGACTTGGAGCACTGTATTCACATGAATGTACATGAACCACAGCCTGTTAAGAGGGAGGCGGGGGTCACATTAAATTGTACAATAATAGTGATAAGCTGATGTTGATAGAAAATGTGGCCCATGGTAACTCAAATTAAGTAATAAAATATGACATAAAATCATTATATATTGTTAATAAATTACAAATAAAATCCCAATTAATCAGGAGAAACATGTGACCTAAAAACTCTTTCTTGTTCATTTCTTCCCTTCCGACCAGATTTCATCTATCTTTTTCGCAACCTTTTCCTGCCTCACTCTCTCCACACTCCTTATTTTCTTGTTTAGCTCAAATTTTACTTCCAGATCCACTTGGTTTTAATCTTATCTCTTTTGTTCTGCTCATACTGACGGGCTCTAGGAATTTAGAGCACTCTGGCTCCATGAACTCTGAAGAATTCTCTAACTTTATTGGTCACAACTATGGCAATGTAGTTGTGCCGATACCTATTGATAATCTTGATATGGAAGAAGAAAACTCGATGCACACTAGAGACTTTGTTCATGATGAACCTTTATCTCCAATTACACTGAACCGTATTCGTGAGCAAAACCAGCTTATACTTAACAATGGCTCTGTAAAACATGATTTTGGACCACTCACCATTGCCTCAAAGAGCTCTCAAGGAAGCCACAGTGGCGGTTCACCTGAGGTCACATCGGTGCCTAACCCAACAATTACTCCTGCTACAGGTAATATGCTTAACCCAACAGCCCTTAATGATGGTACTTCATTGGAAAATCTTCAGGATAACTTTGTTGTCCAAAATAAGGTTCTTAGTCTTGCTAATACTGATGTTGAGAAGAATTTTGAGATTGGAAAGTCAAGTAAAAAGGCCAGTGATAATATTGATAATTCTAAAAAAATTATGTCATGGAGTGATGTGGTTCAAGGTAATAATAATAACGAGTCTCCAAGAAATAGACCCATTGCTGGGTTCTCCTATAATGATGATGGTTCGGTAAACTTATTGCCCACTAAAGAATTTTTGATTCATGCTCGTAAGCAATGAGACTCCAGCTGTATTGGGCATTTCATAGGAGGGAGTTTTGATTTTAAAATTTGTTCGAGACCAAGCCATGAAACTCTGGAGAAACAAAGGGCTATCTAAAGTATTTTATAACTCAAAGAAGTATTTTACATTTCAGTTTGGTACCGTTGAAGAGAAGGATGTTGCTCTTAATCTTAATTATGTACAAATGGGTGGTAAAATATTATACTTAAATCCATGGATGGAGGGCACCAGATTTAAGCATAATATGGTTGACAAAATACCTTGTTGGATTAAACTTGCCGAAGTTCCACCTTCGTATTGGTCAAGGAATGGTCTCACAATGGTTGCTCAATTGATTGGGAAAGTCTTAAGGTTTGATAAGATCACAAGTCATTTTGAGCCACTTAAGTATGCAAGGGTGCAAATCGAACTTGTTTACTTAGCTCCTCTCCTACCTTTCATTTGGGTTCCTGTTATGCACGAGGATGGTACGGAAGAAAGAATCAAAGTTGATGTGGAATACTCACAAATGCCTTATTCTTGTAGCTTGTGCAAGGCGTTTGGATATTTCTTGGCTAGGTGTACTGATAACCCAGATAGAGAGGCTCCCCAAAAACTGAAAACAACCAAGTCACATGGAAATAAAAGAACTCGAGCTGATGTTCATGCTACTGCCACAAAAGAAAGGGACAGGGTCGAACCTACTGAAAATTATGTTGATAATATTAACAAGGAATTAGTTACTTATGTCATAGGAGAATTTTTGGGCTGCTCTGTTGTAATGGATGAAGATCAGATAGTAGAACAAGCTCACAATGGGTCAACTAAAAATAATATTGATGACCCCGATGATCCTGAAGCACTTGAGGCACTTGGTATTCAGAAGCCGGAACCACAAAATCCTCAACACATACAGCAAGAACAGTATATCCAGAAGCTGTAAATCAGCCAACATGAGGAGGGTGAAATACATGAGGAGCCTGTAACCATAAATAATGCATTTCAAGTCTTAATGATGAAGAAATTGTATTAATAAATGGTAAGACATCACCAAAAACAAAAAAGATGAAGGAGAAGACATCTAACACTCCCAATACAACAAAAAATTTGCACACTCCAAAACTTACAAAAGAAGTAGATGCGGAGGGATTCACTCAGGTTTCACACAAGAAGAAGAGTTTAAGACTTGAAGGTAAGCCAGCACCTCTACCCCGTTTACAATGAACTTTTCCTCATGGAATGTTAGGGGGCTTAACGAAGGTCCTCATCAAAAAGAGCTTATCAATTACATTTCCCTAAATAAATTAAGCCTTATGAGAATTCTAGAAACTAAAGTCAAAGAAAAGAATGCAATGGTTGTTTCTAAGCGCATAAATAAAATATGGTCCTGGTTATTTAATTATAATCAACATTATAATGGAAGAGTGTGGGTTGGTTGGGATCCCTCCATCTAGTCCATCAGTGCCAAATCCAAGTCTGCTCAACACGTAACTTGTCTGGCTACGTTTATTGAAAAATAGCACACTGTCATGATTACTTTTGTGTATGCTTATAATGAAGTTGCTGATAGAGTTACTCTATAGAATGACCTGACTTCTTTAAGCACTACAACTATGCATTGGTGTGTGATGGGTGACTTTAATAGTATTCTTAACATAGATGAAGTTCGTGGTGGTCGTGCTCACTGGATGCCTGATATGCAAGCTTTTAAAGATTGCCTTATTGCTGCTAGTCTTTGTAAAATCAGAACAGTTGGAGAATTGTTTACTTGGACAAATAAGAGGCCTTTGAGTCTGATCCTTAAACGTCTTGATAGAGCTATTGTCAATGGTGTTTGGTTGTCTACCTATACTGAAAGTCAAGCTTTTGTTAAAAATAGAGGGGTTATGGATCACAACCCATTAATTTTGAATATTCCTATGGATATTGAGACCTTTGGTAAGGCATTCCAGTTCTTTAATCATATGTTGGAGCTTCTGGAGTTCCCTGATATTATAGCTAAGATTTGGGGTCAGCCCCTTTATGGAGACCCCATGGCCATCCTATGCAGAAAGCTCAAATTGGTTTGACTTGCTCTTGGTAATCTAAATAGGAAACATGGTAACCTTCATTCCAATGTCAATAAGGCTCGTGCTGAGATATATGAAATCCAAGATAGGATGGTTAATGACTCTAGCCAAGACTTACTGACGGAATAAAAAGTACTTATTAAACATTCGAACGAGGCTTTACTTCAAGAAGAGAAGTTGCTTATGCAAAAATCTAGAGTGCGGTGGTTGGCTACAGGGGATGGAAATAACAAATTTTTCTTCAACCAATGCAAGGCAAATTGGAATTACAGTAAGGTTCTAGCCATCCAGGACTCCCAGGGTAACCTTGTTCGTGGATAAAGGCAGTGTGCCGGGGTGGCTGTTGAGTACTTCAAACAGTTTCTAGGTACTGAAACTGTCTAAGGAAGACAACCTTTGTGGTTGGAAGAACTTCAATGCCCTGTAATTACTGAAAAGCAAGCACAGAGTCTAATTCGACCAATAACTATTGATTTAATTCATGGCACTCTGAAGAAAATGAAGAAGAATAAGGCACCCGGACCTGATGGGTTCAATGCCGAGTTCTTTCTGGAAACTTGGGATATTTGTGGTCCTCTGTTTTGTGAAGCAGTGCAATCTCTCTTTTTGTACAACAACATGCATCAAGGTGTTAATGCTACTAATATAGCTCTTATACCCAAAATCTTAATGCCTTCTACTATGCAAGATTTCAGGCCCATTTCTTTATGCACCATTGCTTATAAATGAATCTCTAAAATCATTGCTTCAAGGCTAAAAACTGTTCTTCCGAGTATCATCGATATTGCACAGTCGGCTTTCGTACCGGGTAGGCATATCTCTGATAACATTTTGTTGGCTTAAGAGCTCTTTTGTGGATAAGATAGAGAAGTAGGTGCTACTCGTTGTGCTGTTAAAGTGGACCTTTACAAGGCTTTTGATTCGCTTCACTGGGACTTCATCATCACAGTCTTACGAAAAATGAAATTTCCTACTCAATTCATTGAATGGATCAGGACATGTATTTGTACCACTAAATTTTCTGTTAAATTGACTGGTATAACACATGGTTATTTTGCTGGAGCTAAAGGAATTCGTCAGGGTAATCCTATGTCACCATATATCTTTGCTCTATGCATGAATGTTTTATCTTGCCTGCTTAAAGCTAAGCCACAAGGATATAAACATCACTAGCGTTGTAGGGACTTGGACTTGACCCACCTATTCTTCGCAGATGATGTCTTGTTTTTTTCCCATGGTGACCAACTCTCAGTCACTCACATCATGAGCTGCATATCTAAATTCTTAGAGGTTAGTGGTTTAACTCCAAATATTCAAAAGAGTTGTTAGGTCCCAATATGTTTGTAGAAGGGGGGGTTGAATACAAACTATACCGTTTAATAGAATTTAATGCGGAATAAAAAATTGAAAAAAAATTCAAGTTAAATAAAACTATTATTAAACTTGAAAGGTGTTACAACAACGGTATCATTTACAAGGGATTAATCTCAAATAAATCATCACAAATCTAGAATAATTTCGACAAGAACTTTTTCTATTTTTACAATAAAAAGATCAAATGCTAAAAGAAATTTGAGATTAAGTTCTAGGGATTTTGATCCGCTAGATAGTTACACAAGAACAAGAGAATGATTTCTAGTGGTTTGAATTTAACTTTAAAACTAGAAATTGATAATCTTGAAGTGCAGTAGTGAAGAGATGAAATGTTTTGTTCGGCTGCTGCTTTTTTTGTTCTTGAGTAATTGATTGGCTTGAATGTCTTCTGCTGCTTCTGTCTTTTATATTTCAATCAACAGAATCCATTTGAACTAGCATGACTATCTGAGAATTGGCATGACTTTCGGTGAGACAATCTTTTGAACTAGCAAGACAATCGGTATGACAATTGCTTGAACTAGCATGACAATCGGTGAGACAATTGTTTGAACTGGTAAGACAATCCCATAGCTAGTAGAACTTTCGGTATGACAATCAATTTGAATTAGTATGACTTTCGGTATGATAATCTGATTGTCATATGAATTTCGGTATGACAATCTGATTGTCATACCAGTTCAATTGATTGTCATGCTGAATTAATATTGAATATAAATTCAAAATCAATTCTAAATTTTTTTAATATTAATTCAGAATTAATTAATCAATTAATTTAATTAATAAATAAATTAATCTTTGCAGATATAATTTATTTTCTTAATTAAACTATATGACTTAATTAATTAATAGAGAATTAATACTACTCTTAAACCGCAACCATTCTTCTAAAAATCTTCTGAAAATCACTGTCAATTGTGAATCAATTCCACCACTTCAATGTTGACACTCAATATACTGTCTGGTTCATGAGTGACTAACTTTCATGACGTTTCTTCATGTCTTGAGTTTGATAACTTGATTTTCTTCAGATTAAATCCATGTAATTATCTGATACCCTGACAAGATCTCTGTCACTTGATTAAATCCACAATCTTGATTTATATCAATAAGGCTTGATCAATTTCTTGAACTTCTTCTAGGGAATTAATTCCTCAAGTATGTAGATGAACATTATTTCTGAATCCTTTGACATATGTTACTTTGAGAGATCTCTTTTACGGTAGATCCACTATTTACTTGTTACATTTTTATTTGAGTTGAGTTAAATCCTCGAATAAACAAATAGGCTATGATATATGCCTTTCAATCTCCCCCTATTTGTTTGTTATACAATAACAACAAATACCTAGAGGATAACTCAACTAACAAATAAGAAAAAGATGTAAACAGAAATGCAAAGTAAATAGCAGAAGAGTTCTGGATAATATTTAACATTTTCCAGATTCCAAATAGATGTTCCTCTAGACTGAACATATCTTCAAGTAGTTTCATCTTCTTTTGTACAACCACATTTCCTGTTGAGAAGCACATATCTCTCTTTCTTTTCCCTCTATAAGAATCAACTGCTTAAAGGAGATCACCTTGTGTTTACCACCTCTCCCGTACAATAGGATCCGTAGTTACAAATAACAATGGTGTGGTGTAGTGTACATATGCTTTACCTTTTTCTTTTTCTTTCCTCCCTGCTATTTCTCCCCCTTAGTTGAGGAATCCTCCAAACTATTACTTAAGCTTTTATCTCCCACTAAGAGAAGGAATGTATGTCGTTGTCTGAAGGAGTTCTCATATTTCACTTGGTTGGAAAAGAAATAACAAGTAGTTTCTCTTTCTTCCTTACTGTGAGTATATGATTCTGTTTAGTGTACCTCACATATGTTTCACTTTTCTCTCCACTCGTGTTTACACTCATTCTCACAAGTGTAACGACCGGGAAATTTACGTTGTATGATATCATATTTATAATATAATATGTGTATTAATATGTCATTTATATGTGATTAAATGTGTTGAGTCATTAAACTTTAACTGCTATGTGTTACGTGTTATCTGTTTTGATCCAAATGTGTTTTGGACATTTATTGAGTGTTTTATTGTAAGTTAGATATCTTACATCAAAACCCATACAGCTCAAAATCATGTTTTAAAAGCCCGTATTTCAAACAAAATCATTGCCCTATTTTGCCAAAAATGCCCTATACCATATCGCTATTCTGAACCCCTAGACGTTTTACAAATTGACCTTTTTCGCGAAAAACGGCTTTTCTGGGCCCCTTCGGGTACCAAAAATCCCACAAAAATCACATTTTTATTTTTATATGATCATGAAATTATCATATATCATTTTTCTTTACATTTTTGTAATATTCATAATTTTTGGGAATTTTTAGCATTAATTTTATATTTATTGGATATTTAAAAATTCAATATTAATACCCAAAAATTATAAAAATTGGGGCCAAATATTTTTATTAGGAGTGTAATTAGCCCCTTAATTTTATTTAGGGGTATTATTTTACACAGTATAAATAGCTGATTTTTTCAGTAATTAATTATTAATTTTAATTAAAAATCAGCAAAATAAATCAGAAAATTCAGAAAAGGGAATTAGGGTTTGTGTTGGTGAAGAACAGACAGAGAATCAAAGCTGAATTTGAAGGTGATTCCGGAGTCCAAATCAGTCATGTGAGTATTCGTTTTAAAGCCCAAGAATCGTAGTTTCTGATTATGCAATTAATTTTAGTGTTTGATTTCTGGATTTTAATTTCGTTTTTCGGGTCTAATTTCTTGAATTCAGGTTTTGATTATGGCTGCTTGTTTGATGTTATTGTTGCTGGAAACGATTAGATCGTCAAAAACCGAGCCGAACGGCATCGGTTTCGTAGTGTTTGGTTGTGGTTTGCGAGATCGCCGGATTTTGACGCCGCCGCCGCGTTCCCCAGTTTTCCGGCCACTACAGCGATCATCTGTGATTTAAAGCTGCGTATTTAGGTTCATGGGATTCGTAAGAGACGATTCCAGCAAGTTTTAGCAGTGACTGATGCTGTGTAGTCACCGTTCGATCGCCGGGAAAGACGCCGCCGACGTCGGGGTTCTGGGCAGCCGGCGTGTTCTTGTTCGACCCGAGTCGACCCGGTTTCGACCCGGGAAACGACCCGGGTTTGATCCTAAAAACCCAAACCCTGACTGCTATTTTATGTTTCTGGATTTTTATTTATTTATTTTATTTTCTGAAAAATAGAAATTAGTTTTAATAATTCTAATAATTAGCTAAAAATTAGATTTAAATTCTGAAAAATAATATTATTAATTTCTGAATTATTTTAATAATTTATAAATTCGAATTTAATTATTTAATTATTTATCTAATTATTTATTAGTTATCTAATTAATTAATAATTAGGTAATTAATTAGTAATTAGGTAATTAATTAAAGATTAAATAATATGATTAATAATTCGATAATTAGTTAATATTTCGAATAGTGATTCGATAATGAGAATTATTATTCGAGCGTTAGTTATTCGAATAATATTGTAGTAATTGTTCGTATCGTATAATTAAATACCGATAATTAATTGATTAACGAATCGTTTAAATTCCAATAATAATATATTAGTTCGGTAGTATTCGAGAATAGTGCGTAGCTCGTATTTATACGAGTGTTTAATCGTTGAGTTGTAAATATTTGCAATAAATTGTGATTAATCCTAATAATTAGGGATTAATTATTTTAAATTAGTAAATAATTATCTATTAATTATTTATTAGTTATTTATTTATCAAATATTTAAAAAATGATTAATTATTTCGATAATTAGTCACATAATTTTTGATAAATCATAACTTCTTCATTTTAACTCCAAAAATTATAAAAAAAATTTATTTTTGACTTTTTCTTAAATAATTATTTAAAAATTATTTTAGGATTTAAAAATTAGCAATAATTATTTATATTGAATAATAAATTGAATTATCAGTGTTTAATTGATAATAATTCAACCGTTAGTCCGAATTGAGCGAAACGAAAGCCTGTTGACTAAGAAAAATGAATTCTTTTCACTAAAAATAATATGAAGACATAATTTCTTCTCGAAATTAGTTGACCTTATTGATTGCTTGATTATCAGTCGAAATACATGCCGAGACGAGTTTGAAAAATTCCGGAAAAATGGGAAATGAAGCAGAAGGTGATCAACGGAGCAATCAGCGAATCAATTTCGATTCTAAAATTATTTTAACTATAAAAACGATTATGCGTTTATGTGCTTATGTGTATTATGTGGTTAATCGAGTCTTACTTGTTTATATGTAATATTCGAGTTAGTTATAAACGTATGGGTAAATAGTAGGAACAAAATGAAGTCGATTTAAGGTACAACCGAAGTATAAAATGACTTAACCAATCTATTTTGCTAACAGAAACTAAGCCAGCAAGGCAGGTCAAGTAGAGAATAGACGGAAGTGATTTAATTACAGTAAGTCGCACAGAAGGCAAGTTTCTCCTCTATTCTATTTTCCAGAATAGTGATATTCTCTTCAGATTCTTATTACATTTGCATTACTTTAACTCCTTTATTCCTATCTCAGTTCGATTCTTGAATTATTCTTTTCATTTGAATTTATTATTCATATTCCAATTATTACTCATAATTATTAATATATTCCGGTGATTAGAATATATCAAAGTATACCGATTATTCCGGTTGCTATTCCAGGGATTGGATAACATTACTTTTGGGGATTAAGGTTACTTAATCCTAAGGACCGGGACATAACCGGATCCTTGAGATGGACCATAGTGCCTGGGTGCCCGACGGAATCTATATAGTGAGATATAGATCTGCACTGTATCCTGGCTGATCAGCAGGGTATAGCTGCGAACTTGAGTCCAGTGTAGTTCGTTTATATTCGCCAGCAATGGCCTTCTTTTGATTCTTATGAGGTTATATATTTGCAGATATACCTGGGATACGGATTCAGTTATATTGCTTTAACATTGTGTATATTTGGTAGACTTGTTGAGCAATTTTGGCTCACCCCTTTTTGTTGTTATTCACCTTATTGTTTTAGTTAAGAAGGAATATGAAACCCGTCAGAACACGAGTGGTAAAGAAGCGGGTCAAGCCTCGGGATCCTCTTATTCCCAAGGTGTTGATCCCTATCCAGGAAGAAAGGTTTGAGTTGCCCGAGCAGGTGGAGGGTTAATAGATAGTATGTGTGTTTGAATAAAAGCTGAACTTAGTTTAAAATGAGTTAGACAATGGTTTGTAATAAAGAAAGTTTGTGAGATTTTGAATGTTGGTTTGTAATAAAAGTAGTTAGTGGTTCTTATTTTCATACTTCAACCTAGAAAGGTCCAGGTAGTTGTTAAGGGGTTTAATTTCATTTCTTTATTATTTATTAATAAGCTTGTACAGGTTGGGTGATTAGCTCGTAACCCCCAGACTTATACCCCGGGTCTGGAGGACGTTACAGTTTGGCATCAGAGCTGTAGGTTTGGTCCCTGAAAATAAGAACATTAGGATTAAGATAGGATATAGAGAGCACATAAGATAGGGATAGTCAGATTAGGAAAAATAGTGTTAGGATTTAGGTCAGATTAGAATAGGAAAGTATAAATCTTAGAATTGTTTAGTGACCTTTTCTTTTCTTTGGTATATTATTAGATGGCTTTTTCGTCAGAGCGGACTGAGTCAGACCCAGTAGCAGCACCAGTACTAGCCCCAGCATCAGTGCAGATTTTTCCTCCATTGCCACCACCTCCACTATTACCATTTGGACCAGCACCAGAGATACCACCTCCACTAGAGGTACCAGACTTTGTTGATTATTTCCTTTATGTTGAGCCAGAGATGCCTGACTTTCCACCTTTGGAGTTTTCGATGTTTGATATTCCTGATATGATTGATCTTCCACAGTGGGATGATTTAGAGCCGCAGATTCCAGTACCGCAGCCTGAGATTCCAGATACTCCACAGATAGAGCCAGAGGCAGAGCCACCAGTGTATGCACCTATGGAGCAACCAGTCTTATTTCCTGCCCCTTTAGCTATTTATGCCCCTATTCCTGGAGTATATCAGTTTCCACAACAGGAGTTTATGGATGAGATAGTAGTCGGTGGGTCGTTACCTTCTCGAGGTTCTAGCACGGATCTTAGTGAGCATCATACAGTTACTTATCAGCGTTTTCAGGAGGAGAGAGAGTAGAGGGTCCGATGGCAGACCCAGTGCGGAGAGATCCTTGGATTGTTTGAGACACAGGCAGATGGTCCCGTCCGAGCATTACGATCAGATTACATACTGAGGGAGAGGTTACGTCAGATTCACCGAGTTAATTCTCAGCAGCTTATGGATCTGAGATAGCAGGATATTAGTGCAGAGACAGCATATCATAGAGCATTGGGACTTACCGAGGCAGTGCTAGAAGAATTGCAGGAGGAGTTGAGTCATGTGCCATCAGGGTTCTGAGTCAAGGACAGATGAGACAGTGACTTCAGAGTATAGATGTGCATAGAGGCAGCGTAGTATGACCTAGTGAGTAGTGTGTATGTGTGTACTAGTAGTTTAACCTGTAGTAGGTTTTGACCTATAGTAGTAGTATGACTTGTAGCCCCGATGACTTCCAGCGGAGCGAGACTTTTTGTATCAAGAATTTACACCTGAGGCTGGTGTCATATATATATAAACTGAACTTTTTAAATTTCTTTTATTTAAATTTCAGTCTTTCCAGTTTTACAGCATTTACTTTCATTTTACTGCTTTACAGTCTTTTATACTATAATTCCTATTAAAAAAACAGAATAGGATAACCATTTTATTTAACTGCTTACATTTCTAATTTTTATATTCAGCAACTGTTTTCTTTATATAAATCATGTTAAGTAATACCGAATAAATTGTTTCCTTATATACTGTCAATTATTTATTAAATTGTTAAATAAATATCACCTATTTTATTATTAGAAGAAGATGGCACCAAAAAGAAAGACTAGGGCTGAGACCTCTAACAACAATTCTGAAGGCCAGACTAATGAAACCATGAACCAAATGTTCCATCTGATGCAACAACAGATGGTAATGATGCAGCAGTAGATGCAACATCAGCAACAGCAAATACAACAACAAATGTTACAACAACCACCTCGTCCTGAGCCTCAACCTGTTGTTACTTTTAAGCAGTTTCAGTCAGTTAAACCTCCAGAATTTGATGGGTCTACTGATCCTATTAGAGATACCACCTGGTTAAAGGAAATAGAGAAAACTTTTGTACTAGTAAAGGTAGGTGAGGACCAGAAGACTGATTTTGCTAGTTACTTGTTGGAAGGAGAGGCAAATTATTGGTGGGAATCTAAAAAGGCTTTAGAGGGTGAAGATGTTATTGCTTGGGATAAGTTTAAAGAGTTATTTTTAGAAAAGCATTTTCCTCGCTATGTAAGGAATCAGATGCAAATAAAGTTTTTAGAGCTGAAGCAGGGAAGTATGTCTGTAACAGAGTATGAAGCCAAATTCAATGAATTGGCTAGGTTTGTTCCGGAACAGATAGACGCTGAAGGGAAACAAGTGCAGAGATTTCAAGAAGGATTACGACCATGGATACGCGGACAAGTTGCAGTTTTTGAATTTGCAACATATACTGCTGTAGTCCAGAAAGCTTTGATCATCGAAGGGGAAAGTGAAAGATCTCAACAAGACAGAGGACAGGGAAGTTTCCAAGACCGTTTCAACAGAAAGCCGGTATTTCAAGCCCGGGCAAATCTGAATTTCAAAAGGATAGGACGGGTTACACAAAAAGCAGGTAATCGTTTCCAAGTCTCCAACCAGCAGGGAATTGTTAAGGTTCCAGTGCCGTATTGCAAAACTTGTGGACGCAAGCATACCGGCGTATGTATTAAAGCAGAGGTGACATGTTTCAAATGCAAGCAGAAAGGGCACTACTCTAACGAATGTCCGACAGGAAAAATAGCAGAAATCACTTGCTATCAATGCGGAAGGAGAGGGCATATCGCTAGGAATTGTAAAGGACCAGCAATGGCAGCCAGTATTCTGAAAGTATTGGCATTACCTCCGCCACCGCCGCCAAATCAACCCAGAGCAAGGACTTTTAACATGACCATGAAAGAAGCAGTACAGAATCCAAGTGTGATTGCAGGTACGCTTTTGGTGAACTCCGTAGATTCAAAAGTATTAATTGATTCTGGAGCTACCCGTTCATTTATTTCTGAAGAATTTCTTGATAAGTTACATTGCGAAATTGAATGGTTGGGTGAGACGTTAATTATAAAATTAGCGAATGACGACCAAGTTCCGGTAGATCGAGTATGTCCTGCGTGTGTTGTAGAAGTAGCCGGACATCATTTTTCTGTAGATTTAATTCCTTTTAAGCTAGGAGAATTGGATATCATTTTGGGAATGGATTGGTTAGCATGTCATAAGGCTCAGATAGATTGCGCGAATAAGAAAGTTGAATTGCGAACTGCGGAAAATGCAACGGTAATATTCAAGGGCGAAAAGCAGCAGAATAAATTTCTCACTGTAGTGCAGACCAAACATTGCTTCGGCAAGGATGTGAGGCATACATAGCTTACGTGTTAGATACTGAAAAAGGAAGTCCTAGAATAGAAGACATTCCAGTTGTATGTGAATTTCCGGACGTCTTTCCAGACGAGCTTCCAGGATTACCGCCAGATCGAGAAATCGAGTTCATGATTGATCTAGTACCAGGTACAGAACCAGTTTCAAAAGCTCCGTATCGAATGGCTCCAGTCGAAATGAAAGAATTGTCAACGCAACTGCAAGATCTTCTAGACCGAGGCATTATATGACTTAGTGTATCCCCATGGGGTGCACCAGTGTTATTTGTGAAGAAGAAGGATGGCAGCATGCGATTGTGCATCGACTATAGGGAATTGAATAAGCTTACTATCAAGAACAAGTATCCTTTACCGAGAATCGACGATTTGTTCGACCAGCTAAAAGGAGCTGCATGGTTTTCGAAGATAGATTTACGCTAAGGTTATCATCAATTGAAGATTAAAGCTGAAGATATTCCAAAGACTGCATTCCATACGAGATATGGGCATTACGAGTTTCTTGTAATGGCATTCAGTTTGACAAACGCGCCAGCTGCATTCATGGATTTGATGAACAGGATATTCAAGAAATATTTGGACAAGTTCGTGATTGTATTCATTGATGACATCTTGATTTACTCCAAGACAGAAGAAGAGCATGCGGAACACTTGAGGATAGTTTTGGAAATTCTGAGGAAAGAGCAATTATACGCAAAATTCTCAAAATGTGAATTCTGGTTAAGGGAAGTACAATTTCTAGGGCATATCATCGGTAGAGAAGGCATCCAAGTTGATCCAGCAAAGATTGAAGCTGTGTTGAATTGGGAAAGACCAAAGACGCCGACAGAAGTTCGAAGTTTCTTGGGATTGGCAGGATATTATCGAAGATTTGTCAAAGATTTTGCAAAGATAGCAACGCCGCTGACCAAGTTAACCTGAAAAAGTGAAAAGTATGAATGGAATGATAAGTGTGAAGAAAGTTTTCAAGAGTTAAAGAATCGGTTGGTGACCGCACCAGTACTTGTACTGCCAGACGAGCAAGGAAATTTCATCATTTACAGTGACGCTTCGTATCGCGGGCTAGGATGTGTATTGATGCAACACGGTAATGTCATCGCATATGCTTCGAGACAACTTAAACCCCATGAGCAGAAATATCCTACGCATGATCTGGAATTGGCAGCGATCGTATTTGCATTGAAGCTTTGGAGACATTATCTCTACGGTGAAAAATGTGAAATCTACACGGATCATAAAAGTCTGAAGTATATCTTTACGCAAAGAGAACTGAACATGCGACAACGTCGATGGCTGGAATTGATTAAAGATTACGATGTTACAATCAGTTATCATCCAGGAAAAGCAAATGTTGTAGCGGATGCGCTAAGCAGAAAAGAAAGATTGAATTGGTTAACTTCATGCAAAGAATTGGCCAAGGAATTCCATAAATTGGAAATCGAGATTCGTATTCCCAATGAATCTGCAGGAACTATCTACGCTATGACTTTCCAACCGGAGTTGTTAGAAAAGATTCGCCGTTGTCAAGATGAAGTGATGAGTCAAGATGACGACTTAACGGGAGAAGAGATCACAACTCAGAAAGATAATGAAGGAATTTTACGCTTTGTATCGAGAATCTGGATCCCTAATGTGGCAGAATTAAAAGAAGAAATAATGCGGGATGCGCACAATTCGAAGTATTCCATTCATCCAGGAAGCACAAAAATGTATCGCGATTTGAAGGAAAACTTTTGGTGGCCGAATATGAAGAAGGAAATAGCAGAATGGATGAGTAAATGCTACACATGCCAGCGAGTTAAAGCGGAACATCAACGTCCGAGCGGATTATTGCAACCGTTAGACATTCCCGAATGGAAATGGGAACATCTAGCGATGGATTTTGTGGTAGGACTACCGAGGACTAGGGCAAATCATGATGCGATATGGGTAATCATTGACAGACTTACGAAGTCGTCCATTTTCTACCAATTAATGAAAGATTTTCGCTCGACAAATTAGTGCACATATATCTCAAAGAAATTGTGATGCGACATGGAATTCCAATATCTATTGTATCAGATCGAGATCCTCGTTTCAATTCAAGATTTTGGAGACAATTTCAAGAATGCCTTGGAACAAAATTAAACATGAGTACCGCTTATCATCCGCAAACCGACGGGCAAAGTGAAAAAACTATTCAAACGATTGAAGACATGCTACGAGTTTGTGCAATCGATTTTGAAGGCAGTTGGGATGAGCATCTACCCCTAGTGAAATTTTCTTATAATAACAGCTATCACGCCAGCATTGGAATGCCACCGTATGAAGCACTATATGGGAGAAAATGCAGATCACCGGTGCACTGGGATGAAGTTGGAGAACGTAAAATTTTGGGTCCAGAATTAATTCAGCAAACGAAAGAAAAGATTGAACTAATTCGAAAATGACTCGATGCAGCGCAAAACAGACAACGCAAATATTCAGACCAAGCAAGGAAGGATATGGACTATCAGGAAGGGGAACACGTATTACTTAAAATATCGCCATGGAAAGGATTGACCAGATTTGGCAATAAGGGTAAATTGAAGCCACGATACGTCGGGCCATTTGAGATTTTGAAGAAAGTAGGAAAGCTTGCATACGAATTAGTGTTACCGCCTCATATGCAACATATTCACAATGTGTTTCACGTGTCAATGCTTAAGCGATATAATCCTGATTTTAGGCATGTAGAGTGTTGTGGGGAAACCCAGTGGTTGAAGAATCAACCTGGGAGCTTGAAAATGAAATGTTAGAGAAATACCCTCATTTGTTTTCGTAGAAGATTCTGAGGACAGAATCCTATTAAGGGGGGGAGAATGTAACGACCGGGAAATTTACGTTGTATGATATCATATTTATAATAAAATATGTGTATTAATATGTCATTTATATGTGATTAAATGTGTTGAGTCATTAAACCTTAACTGCTATGTGTTACGTGTTATCTGTTTTGATCCAAATGTGTTTTGGACATTTATTGAGTGTTTTATTGTAAGTTAAATATCTTATATCAAAACCCGTACAGCTCAAAATCATGTTTTAAAAGCCCGTATTTCAAACAAAATCATTGGCCCTATTTTGCCAAAAATGCCCTATACCATATCGCTATTCTGAACCCCTAAACGTTTTACAAATTGACCTTTTTCGCGAAAAACGGCTTTTCTGGGCCCCTTCGGGTACCAAAAACCCCACAAAAATCACATTTTTATTTTTATATGATCATGAAATTATCATATATCATTTTTCTTTGCATTTTTGTAATATTCATAATTTTTGGGAATTTTTAGCATTAATTTTGTATTTATTGGATATTTAAAAATTCAATATTAATACCCAAAAATTATAAAAATTGGGGCCAAATATTTTTATTAGGAGTGTAATTAGCCCCTTAATTTTATTTAGGGGTATTATTTTACATAGTATAAATAGCTGATTTTTTCAGTAATTAATTATTAATTTTAATTAAAAATCAGCAAAATAAATCAGAAAATTCAGAAAAGGGAATTAGGGTTTGTGTTGGTGAAGAACAGACAGAGAATCAAAGTTGAATTTGAAGGTGATTCCGGAGTCCAAATCAGTCATGTGAGTATTCGTTTTAAAGCCCAAGAATCGTAGTTTCTGATTATGCAATTAATTTTAGTGTTTGATTTCTGGATTTTAATTTCGTTTTTCGGGTCTAATTTCTTGAATTCGGGTTTTGATTATGGCTGCTTGTTTGATGTTATTGTTGCTGGAAACGATTAGATCGTCAAAAACCGAGCCAAACGGCATCGGTTTCGTAGTGTTTGGTTGTGGTTTGCGAGATCGCCGGATTTTGACGCCGCCGTCGCGTTCCCCAGTTTTCCGGCCACTACAGCGATCGTCTGTGATTTAAAGCTGCGTATTTAGGTTCATGGGATTCGTAGGAGACGATTCCAGCAAGTTTTAGCAGTGACTGATGCTGTGTAGTCACCGTTCGATCGCCGGGAAAGACGCCGCCGACGTCGGGGTTCTGGGCAGCCGGCGTGTTCTTGTTCGACCCGGTTTCGACCCGGGAAACGACCCGGGTTTGATCCTAAAAACCCAAACCCTGACTGCTATTTTGTGTTTCTGGATTTTTATTTATTTATTTTATTTTCTGAAAATTAGAAATTAGTTTTAATAATTCTAATAATTAGCTAAAAATTAGATTTAAATTCTGAAAAATAATATTATTAATTTCTGAATTATTTTATTAATTTATAAATTCGAATTTAATTATTTAATTATTTATCTAATTATTTATTAGTTATCTAATTATTTATTAGTTATCTAATTAATTAGTAATTAATTAGTAATTAGGTAATTAATTAAAGATTAAATAATATGATTAATAATTCAATAATTAGTTAATATTTCGAATACTGATTCGATAATGAGAATTATTATTCGAGCGTTAGTTATTCGAATAATATTGCAGTAATTGTTCGTATCGTATAATTAAATACCGATAATTAATTGATTAACGAATCGTTTAAATTCCAATAATAATATATTAGTTCGGTAGTATTCGAGAATAGTGCGTAGCTCGTATTTATACGAGTGTTTAATCGTTGAGTTGTAAATATTTGCAATAAATTGTGATTAATCATAATAATTAGGGATTAATTATTTTAAATTAGTAAATAATTATCTATTAATTATTTATTAGTTATTTATTTATCAAATATTTAAAAAATGATTAATTATTTCGATAATTAGTCACATAATTTTTGATAAATCATAACTTCTTCATTTTAACTCCAAAAATTATAAAAAAATTTATTTTTGACTTTGATTTTTCTTAAATAATTATTTAAAAATTATTTTAGGATTTAAAAATTAGCAATAATTATTTATATTGAATAATAAATTGAATTATCAGTGTTTAATTGATAATAATTCAACCGTTAGTCCGAATTGAGCGAAACGAAAGCCTGTTGACTCATAAAAATGAATTCTTTTCACTAAAAATAATATGAAGACCTAATTTCTTCTCGAAATTAGTTGACCTTATTGATTGCTTGATTATCAGTCGAAATACGTGCCGAGACGAGTTTGAAAAATTCCGGAAAAATGGGAAATGAAGCAGAAGGTGATCAACGGAGCAATCAGCGAATCGATTTCGATTCTAAAATTATTTTAATTATAAAAATGATTATGCGTTTATGTGCTTATGTGTATTATATGGTTAATCGAGTCTTACTTGTTTATATGTAATATTCGAGTTAGTTATAAACGTATGGGTAAATAGTAGGAACAAAATGAAGTCGATTTAAGGTACAACCGAAGTACAAAATGACTTAACCAATCTATTTCGCTAACAGAAACTAAGCAGCAAGGAAGGTCAAGTAGAGAATAGACGGAAGTGATTTAATTGCAGTAAGTCGCACAGAAGGCAAGTTTCTCCTCTATTCTATTTTCCAGAATAGTGATATTCTCTTCAGATTCTTATTACATTTGCATTACTTTAACTCCTTTATTCTTATCTCAGTTCGATTCTTGAATTATTCTTTTCATTTGAATTTATTATTCATATTCCAATTATTACTCATAATTATTAATATATTCTGGTGATTAGAATATATCAAAGTATACCGATTGTTCCGGTTGCTATTCCAGGGATTGGATAACATTACTTTTGGGGATTAAGGTTACTTAATCCTAAGGACCGGGACATAACCGGATCCTTGAGATGGGCCATAGTGCCTGGGTGCCCGACGGGATCTATATAGTGAGATATAGATCTGCACTGTATCCTGGCTGATCAGCAGGGTATAGTTGCGAACTTGAGTCCAGTGTAGTTCATTTATATTCGCCAGCAATGGCCTTCTTTTGATTCTTATGAGGTTATATCTTTGCAGATATACCTGGGATACAAATTCAGTTATATTGCTTTAACATTATGTATATTTGGTAGACTTGTTGAGCAATTTTGGCTCACCCCTTTTTGTTGTTATTCACCTTATTGTTTCAGTTAAGAAGGAATATGAAACCTGTCAGAACACGAGTGGTAAAGAAGCGGGTCAAGCCTCGGGATCCTCTTATACCCAAGGTGTTGATCCCTATCCAGGAAGAAAGCTTTGAGTTGCCCGAGCAGGTGGAGGGTTAATAGATAGTATGTGTGTTTGAATAAAAGCTGAACTTAGTTTAAAATGAGTTAGACAATGGTTTGTAATAAAGAAAGTTTGTGAGATTTTGAATGTTGGTTAGTAATAAAAGTAGTTAGTGGTTCTTGTTTTCATACTTCAACCTAGAAAGGTCCAGGTAGTTGTTAAGGGGTTTAATTTCATTTCTTTATTATTTATTAATAAGCTTGTACAGGTTGGGTGATTAGCTCGTAACCCCCAGACTTATACCCCGGGTCTGGAGGGCGTTACAGTTTGGCATCAGAGCTGTAGGTTTGGTCCCTGAAAACAAGAACATTAGGATTAAGATAGGATATAGAGAGCACATAAGATAGGGATAGTCAGATTAGGAAAAATAGTGTTAGGATTTAGGTCAGATTAGAATAGGAAAGTATAAATCTTAGAATTGTTTAGTGACCTTTTCTTTTCTTTGGTATATTATTAGATGGCTTTTTCGTCAGAGCGGACTGAGTCAGACCCAGTAGCAGCACCAGTACTAGCCCCAGCATCAGTGCAGATTTTTCCTCCATTGTCACCACCTCCACTATTACCATTTGGACCAGCACCAGAGATACCACCTCCACTAGAGGTACCAGACTTTGTTGATTATTTCCTTTATGTTGAGCCAGAGATGCCTGACTTTCCACCTTTGGAGTTTCCGATGTTTGATATTCCTGATATGATTGATCTTCCAGAGTGGGATGATTTAGAGCCGCAGATTCCAGTACCGCAGCCTGAGATTCCAGATATTCCACAGATAGAGCCAGAGGCAGAGCCACCAGTGTATGCACCTATGGAGCAACCAGTCTTATTTCCTGACCCTTTAGCTATTTATGCCCCTATTCCTGGAGTATATCAGTTTCCACAGCAGGAGTTTATGGATGAGATAGTAGTCGGTGGGTCGTTACCTTCTCGAGGTTCTAGCACGGATCTTAGTGAGCATCATACAGTTACTTATCAGCGTTTTCAGGAGGAGAGAGAGGAGAGGGTTCGATGGCAGACCCAGTGCGGAGAGATCCTTGGATTGTTTGAGACACAGGCAGATGGTCCCGTCCGAGCATTACGATCAGATTACATACTGAGGGAGAGGTTACGTCAGATTCACCGAGTTAATTCTCAGCAGCTTATGGATCTGAGACAGCAGGATATTAGTGCAGAGACAGCATATCATAGATCATTGGGACTTACCGAGGCAGTGCTAGAAGCATTGCAGGAGGAGTTGAGTCATGTGCCACCAGGGTTCTGAGTCAAGGACAGATGAGACAGTGACTTCAGAGTATAGATGTACATAGAGGCAGCGTAGTATGACCTAGTGAGTAGTGTGTATGTGTGTACTAGTAGTTTAACCTGTAGTAGGTTTTGACCTGTAGTAGTAGTATGACTTGTAGCCCCGATGACTTCCTGCGGAGCGAGACTTTTTGTATCAAACATTTACACCTGAGGTTGGTGTCATATATATATAAACTGAACTTTTTAAATTTCTTTTATTTAAATTTCAGTCTTTCCAGTTTTACAACATTTACTTTCATTTTACTGCTTTACAGTCTTTTATACTATAATTCCTATTAAAAAAAAACAGAATAGGATAACCATTTTATTTAACTGCTTACATTTCTAATTTTTATATTCAGTAACTGTTTTCTTTATATAAATCATGTTAAGTAATACCAGATAAATTGTTTTCTTACATACTGTCAATTATTTATTAAATTGTTAAATAAATATCACCTGTTTTATTATCAGAAGAAGATGGCACCAAAAAGAAAGACTAGGGCTGAGACCTCTAACAACAATTCTGAAGGCCAGACTAATGAAACCATGAACCAAATGTTCCATCTGATACAACAACAGATGGTAATGATGCAGCAGCAGATGCAGCATCAGCAACAGCAAATACAACAACAAATGTTACAACAACCACCTCGTCCTGAGCCTCAACCTGTTGTTACTTTTAAGCAGTTTCAGTCAGTTAAGCCTCCAGAATTTGATGGGTCTACTGATCCTATTAGAGCTACCACCTGGTTAAAGGAAATAGAGAAAGCTTTTGTACTAGTGAAGGTAGGTGAGGACCAGAAGACTGATTTTGCTAGTTACTTGTTGAAAGGAGAGGCAAATTATTGGTGGGAATCTAAAAAGGCTTTAGAGGGTGAAGATGTTATTGCTTGGGATAAGTTTAAAGAGTTATTTTTAGAAAAGCATTTTCCTCGCTATGTAAGGAATCAGATGCAAATAAAGTTTTTAGAGCTGAAGCAGGGAAGTATGTCTATAACAGAGTGTGAAGCCAAATTCAATGAATTGGCTAGGTTTGTTCCGGAACAGATAGACACTGAAGGGAAACGAGTGCAGAGATTTCAAGAAGGATTACGACCATGGATACGCGGACATGTTGCAGTTTTTGATTTAGCAACATATACTGCTGTAGTCCAGAAAGCTTTGATCATCGAAGAGGAAAGTGAAAGATCTCAACGAGACAGAGGACAGGGAAGTTTCCAAGACCGTTTCAACAGAAAGCCGGTATTTCAAGCCCGGGCAAATCTGAATTTCAAAAGGATAGGACGGGGTACACAAAAAGCAGGTAATCATTTCCAAGTCTCCAACCAGCAGGGAATTGTTAAGGTTCCAGTGCCGTATTGCAAAACTTGTGGACGCAAGCATACCGGCGTATGTATTAAAGCAGAGGTGACATGTTTCAAATGCAAGCAGAAAGGGCACTACTCTAACGAATGTCCGACAGGAAAAATAGCAGAAATCACTTGCTATCAATGCGGAAGGAGAGGGCATATCGCTAGGAATTGTAAAGGACCAGCAATGGCAGCCAGTATTCCGAAAGTATTGGCATTACCTCCGCCACCGCCGCCAAATTAACCCAGAGCAAGGACTTTTAACATGACCATGAAAGAAGCAGTACAGAATCCAAGTGTGATTGCAGGTACGCTTTTGGTGAACTCCGTAGATTCAAAAGTATTAATTGATTCTGGAGCTACCCGTTCATTTATTTCTGAAGAATTTCTTGATAAGTTACATTGCGAAATTGAATGGTTGGGTGAGACGTTAATTATAAAATTAGCGAATGACGACCAAGTTCCGGTAGATCGAGTATGTCCTACGTGTGTTGTAGAAGTAGCCGGACATCATTTTTCTGTAGATTTAATTCCTTTTAAGCTAGGAGAATTCGATATCATTTTGGGAATGGATTGGTTAGCATGTCATAAGGCTCAGATAGATTGCGCGAATAAGAAAGTTGAATTGCGAATTGCGGAAAATGCAACGGTAATATTCAAGGGCGAAAAGCAGCAGAAGAAATTTCTCACTGTAGTGCAGACCAAACGATTGTTTCGGCAAGGATGTGAGGCATACATAGCTTACGTGTTAGATACTGAAAAAGGAAGTCCTAGAATAGAAGACATTCCAGTTGTATGTGAATTTCCGGACGTCTTTCCAGACGAGCTTCCAGGATTACCGCCAGATCGAGAAATCGAGTTCACGATTGATCTAGTACCAGGTACAGAACCAGTTTCGAAAGCTCCGTATCGAATGTCTCCAGTCGAAATGAAAGAATTGTCAACGCAACTGCAAGATCTTCTAGACCGAGGCATTATACGACCTAGTGTATCCCCATGGGGTGCACCGGTGTTATTTGTGAAGAAGAAGGATGGCAGCATACGATTGTGCATCAACTATAGGGAATTGAATAAGCTTACTATCAAGAACAAGTATCCTTTACCGAGAATCGACGATTTGTTCGACCAGCTAAAAGGAGCTGCATGGTTTTCGAAGATAGATTTACGCTCAGGTTATCATCAATTAAAGATTAAAGCTGAAGATATTCCAAAGACTGCGTTTCATATGAGATATGGACATTACGAGTTTCTTATAATGGCATTCGGTTTGACAAACACGCCAGCTGCATTCATGGATTTGATGAACAGGATATTCAAGAAATATTTGGACAAGTTCGTGATTGTATTCATTGATGACATCTTGATTTACTCCAAGACAGAAGAAGAGCATGCAGAACACTTGAGGATAGTTTTGGAAATTCTGAGGAAAGAGCAATTATACGCAAAATTCTCAAAATGTGAATTCTGGTTAAGGGAAGTACAATTTCTAGGGCATATCATCGGTAGAGAAGGCATCCAAAGTTGATCCAGCAAAGATTGAAGCTGTGTTGAATTGGGAAAGACCAAAGACGCCGACAGAAGTTCGAAGTTTCTTGGGATTGGCAGGATATTATCAAAGATTTGTCAAAGATTTTGCAAAGATAGCAACGCCGCTGACCAAGTTAACCCGAAAAAGTGAAAAGTATGAATGGAATGATAAGTGTGAAGAAAGTTTTCAAGAGTTAAAGAATCGGTTGGTGACCGCACCAGTACTTGTACTGCCAGACGAGCAAGGAAATTTCATCATTTACAGTGACGCTTCGTATCGCGGGCTAGGATGTGTATTGATGCAACACGGTAATGTCATCGCATATGCTTCGAGACAACTTAAACCCCATGAGCAGAAATATCCTATGCATGATCTGGAATTGGCAGCGATCGTATTTGCATTGAAGCTTTGGAGACATTATCTCTACGATGAAAAATGCGAAATCTACACGGATCATAAAAGTCTGAAGTATATCTTTACGCAAAGAGAACTGAACATGCGACAACGTCGATGGCTGGAATTGATTAAAGATTACGATGTTACAATCAGTTATCATCCAGGAAAAGCAAATGTTGTAGCGGATGCGCTAAGCAGAAAAGAAAGATTGAATTGGTTAACTTCATGCGAAGAATTGGCTAAGGAATTCCACAAATTGGAAATCGAGATTCGTATTCCCAATGAATCTGCAGGAACTATCTACGCTATGACTTTCCAACCGGAGTTGTTAGAAAAGATTCGCCGTTGTCAAGATGAAGTGATGAGTCAAGATGACGACTTAACGGGAGAAGAGATCACAACTCAGAAAGATAATGAAGGAATTTTACACTTTGCATCGAGAATCTGGATCCCTAACGTGGCAGAATTAAAAGAAGAAATAATGCGGGATGCGCACAATTCGAAGTATTCCATTCATCCAGGAAGCACAAAAATGTATCGCGATTTGAAGGAAAACTTTTGGTGGCCGAATATGAAGAAGGAAATAGCAGAATGGGTGAGTAAATGCTACACATGCCAGCGAGTTAAAGCGGAACATCAACGTCCGAGCGGATTATTGCAACCGTTAGACATTCCCGAATGGAAATGGGAACATCTAGCGATGGATTTTATGGTAGGACTACCGACGACTAGGGCAAATCATGATGCGATATGGGTAATCATTGACAGACTTACGAAGTCGGCACATTTTCTACCAATTAATGAAAGATTTTCGCTCGACAAATTAGTGCACATGTATCTCAAAGAAATTGTGATGCGACATGGAGTTCCAATATCTATTGTATCAGATCGAGATCCTCGTTTCAATTCAAGATTTTGGAGACAATTTCAAGAATGCCTTGGAACAAAATTAAACATGAGTACCGCTTATCATCCGCAAACCGACGGGCAAAGTAAAAAAACTATTCAAATGATTGAAGACATGCTACGAGTTTGTGCAATCGATTTTGAAGGCAGTTGGGATGAGCATCTACCCCTAGTGAAATTTTCTTATAATAACAGCTATCACGCCAGCATTGGAATGCCACCGTATGAAGCACTATATGGGAGAAAATGCAGATCACCAGTGCACTGGGATGAAGTTGGAGAACGTAAAATTTTGGGTCCAGAATTAATTCAGCAAACGAAAGAAAAGATTGAACTAATTCGAAAACGACTCGATGCAGCGCAAAACAGACAACGCAAATATGCAGACCAAGCAAGGAAGGATATGGACTATCAGGAAGGGGAACACATATTACTTAAAATATCGCCATGGAAAGGATTGACCAGATTTGGCAATAAGGGTAAATTGAAGCCACGATACGTCGGGCCATTTGAGATTTTGAAGAAAGTAGGAAAGCTTGCATACGAATTAGCGTTACCGCCTCATATGCAACATATTCACAATGTGTTTCACGTGTCAATGCTTAAGCGATATAATCCTGATTTTTGGCATGTAATAGAGTATGAACCGATAGATATCCAACCAGATTTGTCTTTTGTAGAATAGCTGGTAAGAATTTTAGATCGGCGAGAGAAAGTGTTAAGAAACAAGTCTGTGTATTTAGTGCGAGTGTTGTGGAGAAACCTAGTGGTTGAAGAATCAACCTGGGAGCTTGAAAATGAAATGTTAGAGAAATACCCTCATTTGTTTTCGTAGAAGATTCTGAGGACAGAATCCTATTAGGGGGGGAGAATGTAACGACCGGGAAATTTACGTTGTATGATATCATATTTATAATAAAATATGTGTATTAATATGTCATTTATATGTGATTAAATGTGTTGAGTCATTAAACCTTAACTGCTATGTGTTACGTGTTATCAGTTTTGATCCAAATGTGTTTTGGACATTTATTGAGTGTTTTATTGTAAGTTAGATATCTTATATCAAAACCCGTACAGCTCAAAATCATGTTTTAAAAGCCCGTATTTCAAACAAAATCATTGGCCTTATTTTGCCAAAAATGCCCTATACCATATCGCTATTCTGAACCCCTAGACGTTTTATAAATTGACCTTTTTCGCGAAAAACGGCTTTTCTGGGCCCCTTCGGGTACCAAAAACCCCACAAAAATCACATTTTTATTTTTATATGATCATGAAATTATCATATATCATTTTTCTTTGCATTTTTGTAATATTCATAATTTTTGGGAATTTTTAGCATTAATTTTGTATTTATTGGATATTTAAAAATTCAATATTAATACCCAAAAATTATAAAAATTGGGGCCAAATATTTTTATTAGGAATGTAATTAGCCCCTTAATTTTATTTAGGGGTATTATTTTATATAGTATAAATAGCTGATTTTTTCAGTAATTAATTATTAATTTTAATTAAAAATCAGCAAAATAAATCAGAAAATTCAGAAAAGGGAATTAGGGTTTGTGTTGGTGAAGAACAGACAGAGAATCAAAGCTGAATACGAAGGTGATTCCGGAGTCCAAATCAGTCATGTGAGTATTCGTTTTAAAGCCCAAGAATCGTAGTTTCTGATTATGCAATTAATTTTAGTGTTTGATTTCTGGATTTTAATTTCATTTTTCGGGTCTAATTTCTTGAATTCGGATTTTGATTATGGCTGCTTGTTTGATGTTATTGTTGCTGGAAACGATTAGATCGTCAAAAACCGAGCCAAACGGCATCGGTTTCGTAGTGTTTGGTTGTGGTTTGCGAGATCACCAGATTTTGACGCCGCCGCCGCGTTCCCCAGTTTTCCGGCCACTACAGCGATCGTCTGTGATTTAAAGCTGCGTATTTAGGTTCATGGGATTCGTAGGAGACGATTCCAGCAAGTTTTAGCAGTGACTGATGCTGTGTAGTCACCGTTCGATCGCCGGGAAAGACGCCGCCGACGTCGGGGTTCTGGGCAGCCGGCGTGTTCTTGTTCGACCCGAGTCAACCCGGTTTCGACCCGGGAAACGACCCGGGTTTGATCCTAAAAACCCAAACCCTGACTGCTATTTTGTGTTTCTGGATTTTTATTTATTTATTTTATATACTGAAAATTAGAAATTAGTTTTAATAATTCTAATAATTAGCTAAAAATTAGATTTAACATCTGAAAAATATTATTATTAATTTCTGAATTATTTTATTAATTTATAAATTTGAATTTAATTATTTAATTATTTATCTAATTATTTATTAGTTATCTAATTAATTAATAATTAGGTAATTAATTAGTAATTAGGTAATTAATTAAAGATTAAATAATATGATTAATAATTCGATAATTAGTTAATATTTCGAATAGTGATTCAATAATGAGAATTATTATTCGAGCGTTAGTTATTCGAATAATATTGCAGTAATTGTTCGTATCGTATAATTAAATACCGATAATTAATTGATTAACGAATCGTTTAAATTCCAATAATAATATATTAGTTCGGTAGTATTCGAGAATAGTGCGTAGCTCGTATTTATATGAGTGTTTAATCGTTGAGTTGTAAATATTTGCAATAAATTGTGATTAATCCTAATAATTAGGGATTAATTATTTTAAATTAGTAAATAATTATCTATTAATTATTTATTAGTTATTTATTTATCAAATATTTAAAAAATGATTAATTATTTCGATAATTAGTCACATAATTTTCGATAAATCATAACTTCTTCATTTTAACTCCAAAAATTATAAAAAAATTTATTTTTGACTTTGATTTTTCTTAAATAATTATTTAAAAATTATTTTAGGATTTAAAAATTAGCAATAATTATTTATATTGAATAATAAATTGAATTATCAGTGTTTAATTGATAATAATTCAACCGTTAGTCCGAATTGAGTGAAACGAAAGCCTGTTGACTCAGAAAAATGAATTCTTTTCACTAAAAATAATATGAAGACCTAATTTCTTCTTGAAATTAGTTGACCTTATTGATTGCTTGATTATCAGTCGAAATACGTGCCGAGACGAGTTCGAAAAATTCCGGAAAAATGGGAAATGAAGCAGAAGGTGATCAACGGAGCAATCAGCGAATCGATTTCGATTCTAAAATTATTTTAACTATAAAAACGATTATGCGTTTATGTGCTTATGTGTATTATGTGGTTAATCGAGTCTTACTTGTTTATATGTAATATTCGAGTTAGTTATAAACGTATGGATAAATAGTAGGAACAAAATGAAGTCGATTTAAGGTACAACCGAAGTACAAAATGACTTAACCAATCTATTTTGCTAACATAAACTAAGCCAGCAAGGCAGGTCAAGTAGAGAATAGACGGAAGTAATTTAATTGCAGTAAGTCGCACAGAAGGCAAGTTTCTCCTCTATTCTATTTTCCAGAATAGTGATATTCTCTTCAGATTCTTATTACATTTGCATTACTTTAACTCCTTTATTCCTATCTCAGTTCGATTCTTGAATTATTCTTTTCATTTGAATTTATTATTCATATTCCAATTATTACTCATAATTATTAATATATTCTGGTGATTAGAATATATCAAAGTATACCGATTATTCCGGTTGCTATTCCAGGGATTGGATAACATTACTTTTGGGGATTAAGGTTACTTAATCCTAAGGACCGGGACATAACCGGATCCTTGAGATGGGCCATAGTGCCTGGGTGCCCGACGGGATCTATATAGTGAGATATAGATCTGCACTGTATCCTGGCTGATCAGCAGGGTATAGCTGCGAACTTGAGTCCAGTGTAGTTCGTTTATATTCGCCAGCAATGGCCTTCTTTTGATTCTTATGAGGTTATATCTTTGCAGATATACCTGGGATACAGATTCAGTTATATTGCTTTAACATTGTGTATATTTGGTAGACTTGTTGAGCAATTTTGGCTCACCCCTTTTTGTTGTTATTCACCTTATTGTTTCAGTTAAGAAGGAATATGAAGCCCGTCAGAACACGAGTGGTAAAGAAGCGGGTCAAGCCTCGGGATCCTCTTATACCCAAGGTGTTGATCCCTATCCAGGAAGAAAGCTTTGAGTTGTCCGAGCAGGTGGAGGGTTAATAGATAGTATGTGTGTTTGAATAAAAGCTGAACTTAGTTTAAAATGAATTAGACAATGGTTTGTAATAAAGAAAGTTTGTGAGATTTTGAATGTTGGTTTGTAATAAAAGTAGTTAGTGGTTCTTGTTTTCATACTTCAACCTAGAAAGGTCCTGGTAGTTGTTAAGGGGTTTAATTTCATTTCTTTATTATTTATTAATAAGCTTGTACAGGTTGGGTGATTAGCTCGTAACCCCCAGACTTATACCCCGGTTGGGTGATAAAATGTACTTAAGATCTATAATGAATGAAAATTATACATTTAATCTTTTGAGAGAGATGATGTACAATAGTGACTTCAAAAGA
Source organism: Apium graveolens (assembly GCF_009905375.1). NCBI lineage: Eukaryota > Viridiplantae > Streptophyta > Magnoliopsida > Apiales > Apiaceae > Apium > Apium graveolens. The sequence goes on along the minus strand of NC_133654.1, from coordinate 62,351,457 downwards.
TTTTAAATGAAATAAGAAATCACTAATGTCGAAAGAAGTTTGATTTTCTCCTAAAACTGTTTGAGTGTACAAGTCTGTTTTTATGCCTAAAAAGATAAATGATTTTGATAAGACACACATTAATGATCTAGCAGTATTAAGAAGAGAAAGAAAGATTTTGACTTTCAATATGAATGAGTTTTTGTTAAAGCATTGATCACATAGGGTAAAGTCTAAGTAATTCTCATTCATGTCAAAAGCTCCATAATCTATCTTAATAAAAATTATAATCAACAACATTGTTTGTTGAAAAATAATATTAATAAGAATGACTATGCTGCTGATTTCAAATTATAGTGAATCTTTCAGATTTAACAACTTATATAAATTCACTAGAACTTAAAATCTCACAGCTATCTGTAATAAAATATTAACAATATATCATTGACCGATACTTGTCAAGTACTTTAGATACCAATAATTATGTTGCATACTATTTTAGTATAATTAATTAAAAAAAATATCAATAAATTAAATACCAAATATCTATCAAAGAGATATCAGCATTCAATTTCATATATCATACAATTGTTAACTCCTAACAACTGTAATATCTCAAACAATATTTATAATTACAGAAAGTACAAATAAAAACTTATATTAATATAGCAAAAATACAGAAAATATTTACAAGTTCAATGATAACATTACCAGCTTGCAAACAACCATATCCCTCAGTTAAACCTTTGCTGTTATCTCCAAAGGTAATTACTGGGCCAACTTTCTCAACCATATTTGATAGCAGGGCTCTATCTACGGTCATATGTCTTGATGATCCACTGTCAAGAATCCACACTTCCGGTTCCACCTATTTAATGCCCTGCAATACAAATGGATTAAACCTTCTTCGGAACCCAAACTTGGTTGGGCCCGACATACTTGTAGAATTGACTTTTGTCAGGAAAAACAACATTCTTAACTTTAATGTTCTCAACTTTCTCAATGACTGGACATTTGACCTTGTAAACAGCCTTAACAAATTTTTGTTTAGGCTTAGGCACAAATGTCTCCTTTCTAGCCTTTGAAGGACTAGCAGTCTTAGACCTATCATGCTTCCTATTATTCACATGCTGACGAGGAGTAGTCTTATCACTAGAAATATGCTTACCATTAAAATAAGCATACATCAAATTAAAAGCACAAGACATACAATTAGGAACACCACATACTTTATGAGAGGGATTAACAACAGGCAAATTATGCATGATAGACATGGCATTTTTGTTGTCCAACTCATGTGTGTCTGAGTTAGTCTCAGTTGCTTTCACAACTTTGACTTGAACTTTCGACACACTTGGCTTGGAAACAACCTTCTTATTAGCACGATCTTCAGCACGTATTTCTTCTTGAATAATAAAGGAGGTCTCATCAAATGGTTCAGCAATTGATCCTATATAGAGGGGTTTATCAACACCCTTAAGCACATGTGGTACTTCCCTACCTTTAGCACATACATGAGGAGGGGAGTTTATGCCTAATTCTCCAATAGCAGCATTGTAATCAAAACCTATTCCAGATGTTTGATTAACAGCTTGCTTACTGTAGAACTCTTTAGCCTTCGAACAAGAATTAAAGTAAGCTTTAACCTTAGTCTCAAGACCAGTGATCTTGTCTTTGAGAATAGTTTCGAGTTGTCTATAACAGTTAACTCTATTCTCTAGAAAAGATACTTGTTCTTTTAATTTGTCTTGATTAATATGCACAAGTCTTAATTCATTGACCTCTTTCTCAAGGTCTTTGATTTGCTGACTTAATAGTTCATTATCACGACGAGCACAATCTAAGGAACCTCCTAGATGATAAACTAATTCAGCATCAGTAAATTTTACCTCTTTTCTTGATGATGAAGTATTTCCATCAATAGCCATAAGAGCAAGATTCCCAACTTCTTCATCTTCACTATCAGTATCATCCCAGCTTCTTCCCTTTGCCAGATAAGCCCTTTCAGAGTTACTCTTCTGATTTAAATCATAAGAGTTCTTCCTTACTTGCTTTGGCTTCCTGCATTCTGTGGCAAAGTGTCCCAACTCATTGTAGTTAAAGCATTGAATGGTGCTCTGATCAACCATCCATGTTTTGTATCCACTACTGCTAGTGTTAGAGGATGAAGATCCACCTTTCTGGAATCTGTTGTAGTTGGACTTGTATTTGAACTTGGGATTTCTCTTGAATCTGACATTGGAGAATCTCTTGACAATCTGGGCCATTGACTCATCTTCCAATTGCTCCAGCTCTTCCAAGGAGTAAAAATCATCATCGGATTGATTTGTAGTAGGAGAATCATATTCTGCTACTAACACATTTTCCTCAGCCTTGGAAGACTGTACCATTCTCTCTGACTGTTGAGATTGTTGTTATTGTTGTTGACCTTCAGCTACTAGAGCAGTAGATGTGCTGACCACTCTATCTTTCCCGTAGACTTCCTTCTTCTGAATCTGCTCCAACTCATAGGTTTTTAACACACCATAGAGTCTATCCAAAGAAATCTCACTCAGATCTCTAGCTTCTCTTATTGCAGTGATTCTATGTTCAAGATGAGTTGGCAGTGTTAAAAGGAACTTTTTGTTGATCTCCCTGATAGAATAATATTTTCCATTTATGTTCAGGTTGTTGATCAATTCATTGTACCTCTCGAACACTTCAGTAATTCCTTCTCCTGGATTGGTTATAAAATGTTCATATTCAGAGGTTAGGATCTCTAACTTTTTCTCCCTAACTTCCTCCGTGCCTTCGTTAATCACCTCAATAGTTTCCCAGATGTGTTTGGAATTTTTACAGTTCATCACATGTCTGTTCATCAAAGGATCGAGGGAATCAACTAAAATTAACTGAAGGCTGGCATCCAAGGAGGCTTCTTCCTGTTCAGCAGGAGTAAAATCCTGAGGATCTTTTGCATAGGTTCTAGCTTTGGTAATTACAACATTATCTACTATAACCTCTGGATCAATAACCATCGGAATTTTTGGACCCTTCTTTAACAAGTTCAGATATTTGGGATTTGCAACTTGTAAAAACAAGAGCATCTTCTTCTTCCACATAATATAATTTTCTTTATCGAACAGTGGAATTTTAACTGTTCCAACTTTTTGTGAAGTCATTATGAATTTTTGAATAAATAAAACCTCAAGGAGTGGAAGAATCACAAAAGTCCAGGATCTTGATTTGTTCGTTAATCAGAAGGCTCTGATACCAATTGTTAGGTCCCAATATGTTTGTAGAAGGGGGGATTGAATACAAACTATACCGTTTAATCGAATTTAATGTGGAATAAAAAATTGAAATAAAATTCAAGTTAAATAAAACTATTATTAAACTTGAAAGGTGTTACAACAACAGTATCATTTACAAGGGATTAATCTCAAATAAATCATCACAAATCTAGAATAAATTCGACATGAACTTTTTTTATTTTTGCAATAAAAAGCTCAAATGCTAAAAGCAATTTGAGATTAAGTTCTAGGGATTTTGATCCGCTAGATAGTTACACAAGAACAAGAGAATGATTTCTAGTGGTTTGAATTTAACTTTAAAACTAGAAATTGATAATCATGAAGTGCAGTAGTGAAGAGATGAAATGTTTTGTTCGGCTGCTGTTTTTTTTGTTCTTGAGTAATTGATTGGCTTGAATGTCTTCTGCTACTTCTGTCTTTTATATTTCAATCAACAGAATCCATTTGAACTAGCATGACTATCTGAGAATTGGCATGACTTTCGGTGAGACAATCTTTTGAATTAGCAAGACAATCGGTATGACAATTGCTTGAACTAGCATGACAATCGGTAAGACAATTGTTTGAACTGGCAAGACAATCCCATAGCTAGTAGAACTTTTGGTATGACAATCAATTTGAATTACTATGACTTTCGGTATGACAATCTGATTGTCATACCAGTTCAATTGATTGTCATGCTGAATTAATATTGAATATAAATTCAAAATCAATTCTGAAAATTTATAATATTAATTCAGAATTAATTAATCAATTAATTTAATTAATAAATAAATTAATCTTTGCAGATATAATTTATTTTCTTAATTAAACTATATGACTTAATTAATTAATAGAGAATTAATACTACTCTTAAACCGCAACCATTCTTCTAAAAATCTTCTGAAAATCACTGTCAATTATGAATCAATTCCACCACTTCAATGTTGACACTCGATGTACTATCTGGTTTATGAGTGACTAACTTTCGTGACGTTTCTTCATGTCTTGACTTTGATAACTTGATTTTCTTCAGATTAAATCCCTGTAATTATCTGATACCCTGACAAGATGTCTGTCACTTGATTAAATCCACAATCTTGATTTATATCACTGAGGCTTGATCAATTTCTTGAACTTCTTCCAGTGAATTAATTCCTCACGTCTGTAGATGAACATTGTTTCTGAATCCTTTGACAGATGTTACTTTGAGAGATCTCTTTGACGGTAGATCCACTATTTACTTGTTACATTCTTTTTTGAGTTGAGTTAAATCCTCGAATAAATAAATAGGCTATGACATATGCCTTTCAAGAGTGAGAGTTTTTTTTGTAACTACTCTACTACTTTCCTTGATTGGTTTGATGATGAATTTGGTATTCCAAAGGGTGAGCTTCCTATTCATTTTTTGGGTGTACCTCTAATTTCTTCTCAGCTTAGCATTAATGATTGTATGCCCTTGATCGAGAAAATCACCAGTAGAATCAATATATGGAGCTCTCTGTTGCTTTCATTTGTAGGTCAGGTTCAGTTAATAAAAGCAGGGATATGATCCATTCAAGCATTCTGGTCCAATCATTTTATGTTGCCGAATGTTGTGCATGAGGAAGTTCAATCTTTGCTCACTAAATTTTTGTGGAGGGGTAATATAAATGACAAAGGTGGTGCCAAAGTTAGTTGGAATACTATCTGTTTGCCAAGGCAGAAAGGTGGACTGGGGATCAAGAACTCTTTGGAATGGAACCGGCCCAAATCCTATGTCATCTACTTAAAGTCATCTCTAAGGATCCTAACTTATGGGCCTCATGGGTAAATGCAATTGTACTAAAAAATATGCACTTCTGGACTCTAAAGCTACCCACATATTGTTCTTGGATTTGGAAAAAAGTCCTTCGTCTTCAAGTTATGTCTCTCTATTATATTCATATAGGATTGGTAACGGTGAGAGCATTTCACTCTGGTTTGTCCCATGGTGGAGACGCACTTGTCTTGCACATAACATGTATTCTCCCATTATCAGATAGTGTGGACTTGAGGTGGATGATAAAGTAAGTAAACTTATTAACACCTGGACGTGGTGTCTTCCGACCCCAAACCAGAGGCATCATCATGTTGACATAAATATTTTTCAATGGTTAGAAACTTTTGACTATCCTACTTTTAATCTCAATACTTCAGATGCAATACTTTGGGATGGTTTAGAGTTGAGGAAAGTCAAACCATGGCACATCTGGGAAAGTATGACATAGAGGATCTGATGTTCCTTGGTCTAAAGCAATCTGGCACAAGCTTAAAATTGTTCGATATGCTCACCATAATTGGCTGTTGTGCCATGGCAGACTGCTAACCTTGGCTCGTATGGCGAGGTTGGGAATGATAGTTTCACAGAAGTGTTATCTCTGTATTGGTGGCAGAGAAACTGATTCACATCTCTTCATTCACTACACCTATAGTAGCTATATACTCTCCAAGATCCGATCGAGGTTGGGAATTTTGGAGGCTGGTAATACATGGTTGCAGCTCCTTCAAAACATAATGGATATTACGGACTGTACAAAATGAACCATTGCCCTGCTTACAGTCCAAGTCTTCACGTACTATATTTGGCGTGAGATAAACTCCCGCAGACACAACAAAAACATTCTTACTCCTCACAATTTACTTGATGGAATTCTTACAGATATTAGAGCTAAACTGTAAAGTACTAATTGGATTTCCAAACTATGTAATTGGCCTGACTTATGTATTAGTTAATTAGTGATCCTTGTTTTTTGGGGTGTTCCCTTATTTTACTTTCTACGCTCAATCTGCTTTTACAGATTGTGTGTAGATAGGTCTATCTATGGGTTTCATAGAGCAATGGTTTAACCCTTTGTATATTCTCCTATTCTCTTTTCTAATATATATACAATTTAGTAAAAAAAATTACAAATAATATATTGTTAAATAAGTTTATTTTTACTCAAATTTAGGGCGGCTGAATAAATTAAAACAACAAATAGACACTATCAAGCTGACATTTTAATTGGCCTTAAAAATAGGTTGTCTTGCCAATATCAGTTTTGCTTTATTTTCGTACAAAACAAAGCATGAAATATAGTCACCCACATTAAAATGCTTTTTGAGAATCATGTTTGGTTTCACCGTTTATCCTTATATTATAACATTTTCTAGGAAATTTGCTTTAGTAATATATCTATACAACTAATATTTGATTTAATACATGCTTGACATGGTTACATTATTATGAGGATTCTAAATAATTTTGGACCAGATATCGATGAGGAAGGAAGTTTTGTTAATGGAAATCACTTGAAAAGTTACTTGGAATGTAACAGTAAATTATGGGAAATATATGAAAACGAGGTATTGCATGATTGACTTTCATTGTAGATAATTTAAAAACCCTCACATCGCTTTTTGAGAACTATGTTTGGGTTCACTGTTTATCCTTATATTATAACATTTTCTAGGAAATTTGCTTTAGTAATATATCTATACAACTAATATTTGATTTAATACATGCTTGACATGGTTACATTATTATAAGGATTCCAAATAATTTTGGACCAGATATCAATGAGAAAGGAAGTTTTGTTAATGGAAAGCATTTGAAAAGTTACTTGGAACGTTATAGTAAATTATGGGAAATATATAAAAATGAGGTATTGCACGATGCACTTTCATTGTAGATAATTCAAATTCCCTCACATCTTAAATAATAGTTTTAAAATATTTTACAAATTATTGGAGATTGTTCCGGAGAAAAATTTATCTGAAATTATAGCGGACAAGCGTAGAATAAAGCGTGATACACAATTACGTGAAGACTACAGAAAAAGGAAGCTACCTTTTGGTTCGTATTTGTTGATATTTGTTTTAGTTACACACCTCAACTGCCTAATAATGCAATAATGCTTTATAATTTTTTTAGTTAGTAAAACATTAATGCATTATATTTGTAAAACTGTTTACCTTTGTTTCCAGAACATAGCTTCAAAGAAGACCCAGTACCAGAAACACCTTTTAATAAGCCAGGACCGTGGACCGATAGTTTTATCTTTACTCTTTTCTAATACATTAATCATTCCATCTCTGAAAGTGTTGGGCTATGTACCTAGGACATGGCTTCGAGTCAGGCCGGTGGATTGGTAGTTCAAACAAGCAATTTTAACGATATCTTGAATACCAAAAAGATTGAGCTTAACATTATAAATGCATTATGTTTATGTAAGTGTAGGAATATCAATAGTAGTCCTCTATTATTCAATTTATTAAATCTTCCTCCCTTTCTAATATTTACTGGATTATGTTTAGTCAACTAACTATTTCATTTTACATTCTATTCTGATATAGCTTTATCATTACCACGAAATTGTTCATCAAATGAATTAATTTTTATTGAGGAAGATAGTTCAGGATGAACAATTAAATGCCTTAGTGAAGGGCTTCATTTTTTCACCACCGAGTATCATCTCAGATTTGTCACGATAACAATCTAAAGCTTACGATAAATGGCACAAATCGCGTCATGTTTTCCTGGTCCATTATATATATATATATATTAATAGTGACATGACAAGTTTTATATTCAGTACTTGATTATTATTTACATTTGTGATCTAAATCAGAATATTGTTATAAAGCATGCCTATTAACTTATTGAAAGATTCAAGTAGTTACTATAGTACCTTACCCATTCATAGTAGAATAGGAACTATTGTATTATTAGATTGTATGGAATAAAAGCAAGTATTTTGGTTATGTAAAGAATTTTAGGCAGATGTTAGGATGCGACCATGCTTAATTTTCCATCAACTTGACTTATTTATTTTTTACATTCCCAACAAACTTGATCAAAAGTACTTTTAAGGTAAAATACAAATTATCTATCACAATAATTCGACTAGCTTACAATAGTACATAGACCGGCAGGTGTAGTAGAATAAGAACTTTCAATGACACCTTTAAAATAAAATTATCTGTCACAATGATTCAAATATTTAATCACATTACCTGTGCAAATAGACATTATTACTATCTATATTTTCTCGATTGTTCCCTTCTTTTAGTTTACCATATTATGATTTTTTGGAAGATTAGGGCTTTATTGGAGGAAAATGCACAGAAGGAAATCAATGTCGAACCAATTCTTGTGATGGTAACTTAGGCATGTCAAATTATGCCCAACCTACAACCTTTGTGGTTTGATTATGCTGATCACTTGCTTCAGAATCTAGATAAGAGACACAGGTTTTTAAGACCAGCTGATTTCGTACTTGTGGACCTGTGGTCAAGCTATAAGTACATTTACAGGAATTTTTATTAGTATTACATAGTTCCATTACTAACTCCAGTTAATCTTTAATACTCATGTTTTTATCCATAGCAAATGATTGCTTGATTACAATACATGTATTTAGATGTGTATGTCCCAGATATTATTGTGTCACTCTGTTGATAGCGAATCCTTATATTTTTGTTTTACCTTTTCAAATATCGAGTTGTACAATTTTAAATTCTAATGATTATCAAAATTTATATGGGTTTTATGTCTCACTCTATTGATAGCTTTTCCTTCACATGCACATGTGTCCTTCCTTCTAAGGCATCGACAATGCCGCTCTTTTAAATTTCTCTATAACAGATTTACACTTTTATGTAACTTATTTCTACAATATTATAATCATTTAACATGTATTACAAATCAAATGTCAAAACAAAATTTTTGTTACTATTACAGTTATTAATTTTAAAACTATACTAGGTTTTAACATAAAAATTGAAATTGATAGTTAATTAAAATTAAATATTTAATTTTTAAAAATATACTAAATCTTAAATTAAATTTTAAAATTGACTAACTAGCTCGTGCATCGCAGGGTTTTAGGCTAGTATTATTAATACCTATTTTATGTATGTTTTCGTAATTTTATTAATAAATAAATTCTTTTACTTCGTTTTGTAGAAAAATAAATAAAATCAGAATTTGTGTTGAAAATGTGCAAATAAGGAAGGAGGTGGACTATTTTAGAAGTCATGGGAATTGGAAGATAAATAGAATACTTATTGGAGAAGAAGAAGGATTTACTTTAAAAATCCTACTTGTATTCCAAGACCCAAAACCTCATATTTTCCCTATATATGGGTCTCCCCTCTTGTATTTTATACATCCCAACACCAAGACACCCCAACACACCCAAGACACCAATTAGTTATTTGTTTTATTCATCTTTTTATCATGTGTAGCTAAATTTGTTCCCTAGGATGAAGATGAAGTTAATTTAATTGCTTTGATATCTTCTCGTTCCTATTATTTGATTCTCATGATTTTTTCTTGGTGCTTAATTGTTTAATTGACAAAGTGATTTTGATATATTATTGTTACCTGATTTATTTTTCATAGTCTATGCTTACTCCATGAAGTTTTGATGGGTTATTGTTAGGTAACAAGTTTCATTGTATGTGCTTGTCTCGTTAATTAAAATTTATTTGTGAAGAAAAGAGATTTGATTTTAGGGTGAGTTGATATTAATTGTGATTGATTAACGGATTCGGATTCCTAGGTTTTCCATATTATTTGATCTAATTGCTAATTAGGTTAATTCAAAATCCTCTCAAATCTTATTGTCTAGTTCGCCTGATTTAAATTGTTAGGATTTTGAAAATTCATAGTCTCTGTGGATCGACCCGTATTTGCTATAATTAACCGTTGTGCACTTGCAGTTATTTTACACATCAAGTTTTTGGCGCCGTTGCCGGGGATTATTGTTAATTTTCACTCCTTGATTTTTAATTCTTCGGACTAGTTTTTTTTATTTTCTCTTTGTTTTTTAGGGAATCTTGAAGCGGGGGAAAGCTTGGACAAGAAGATCACTAGAAGGCCTCACCGTCTCTTTTGAAATTTTTGAAAGCGCTTTTCGGTATTCCGTATCACCTCTCTATTTTTTCTTTCTCACTTTTATTATTGAAAAATCCAAAAAAATAAATATTTTAAAAACCCAAAAATAGTAGTTAATTAATTGTTAAAACCAATTTGTTGCATCATTCATTCTTTCACGTAGGATCACATCATCTAGATTTTCTTTTTGTATTTATTACTTTCCATCTTATACAATTGTGGTGATTGTTGGAGGAAAGAGGTACATACAATTTAGAATAATACACGTAGTGTAGTGCATCCATAAGTGTTTATTATCTTGTTCTTTGTGTGTTGTATCATCTAATCAATCTTAAGGGGGCCATCATATTACAAGATAAGGTGAGGGATTTCATCACCCTTTCCTTGGCCCACAAATCACTAATTCCTTCATCTTGCATTCACCTACCTTAATAAAATTAAGTAGACATTAGCCCCTAGGATTTTGAGCTCAATTAGGAAGGTACCTAAAAGAGGAAGTAAATTTAGAATTATTTGAACTTTTGGTGACAAGGCAAGTGTATCACTTACCTGGCCAATTTGGATTTGTGACTAGGCAAGCGGTTCTCTAATTCAGCGCCTTGTTTACAAGGAAGTGCACCGCTTACCTGGTCAATCAGTTTGAAAAATCTAGATTTACAGACTTTTTGGTGGTTCAAAAGTTAGGAGCTGTCTAGATTTTTTTTAGGATTACCCCTAGATCTAAGTTTTTTTTCTTTTTGATTTTCCAATTTTGTTGGGTGTTTACTTATAGCTCTTGTCTGCTACGTGATTACTTGTCTTATATGCATAGTAATTGAGTTCGAGACCATTCATCTAGATTAATAAGACACTTTAACCTTTCATCTCCTAAAGTAGTAAGGCAACTCGAGTTCTCTTCTCCAACTAAAACTGAGTCAATAGAAGAAGTAGAAATTCCACCTGGAGTCATGTATGTCTCACTTAAAGACCGTTATTACCCTGCGCGTTCCGCTGAAACCTCATGCATAGTCCTATCTGAAGTAACCGCGAGTAATTTTGAAATCAAACATCACAATATTAACATGTTACCTAAGTTTGCTGGGGTAGAGGGGGAGGATCCATATCTTTTCATTCGAGAACTTGAGGAAGTGTGTGCTTTACAAAAACTCCAACAACTTAGTAAAGACTCCATTTGACTCCGACTTAATAACTTTGCTTTAAAAGAAGAGGCTAAACAGTGGTTGTATAGTCTACCCGTTCATTCTATTTCCACGTGGGGGGGGTTTATGTCTATCTTTCTTAAAAAATATTTTCCAAACCATAAGGAAAACAAACTTAATAATGAAATCAACCAATTTTAACAAAATCAAAATGAGTCTTTTTGGAAATATTTGGATAGATTTAAAAAGATTTTGTCCAAGTGTCCTCAACATAGTATAGAAAAATGGAGACTTTGTAAAATTCTTTATGAAGCCTGAGACAGTCAAACCACTGCTTTGTTAGATTCTATGTGCCAAGGTAAGTTTATGGATAAAAATGATGTAGAAGCTTGGAAATTTTTTGAGGAGTTGGCTGAAAAAATAATATTATGGGACAAAAGTGACATTTTTCACTGATCATGCTGCTATTCGATATCTGGTCTCTAAGAAAGATTCAAAACCTCGCTTGATTTGATGAATTCTATTGCTTCAGGAATTTGAGCTGGAAATCAAGGACATAAAAGGTACAGAAAATCAGGTAGTGGATCATCTCTCATGACTGGAAGATTAAGGTAAGGCTTCACAAGATAAGATGTTAATCAATGAATCTTTTCCGGATGAGCAACTTTTTGGGGTGCAAGAAGAAGAACCATGGTTTGCAGATATTCCCCAGAACTCTCTTACGCTCAAAGGAAGAAGTTTCTACATGAGGTGAAGTGGTATCGATGGGATGAGCCGTTCTGGTTTAGACAGGGGTAGATCAGATTATCAGGAGGTGCATTCCGTATAGTAAAACAGAGGGTATTCTGCGAGACTGTCACTCTACTATGTATGGTGGTCATTATGGTGGCGAGAAAATATTTGCCCGTATCCTTTAAGCAGGATTTTTCTGGCCTACCTTGTTTAAGGATGCTCACCAGTTCGTGTTAAGATGTGATCGCTGCCAAAGAGTTGGAAATATGTCCAAGAGAGACGAGATGCCTCTTAATGTGCTTCTCGAAGTTGAGATTTTTTATTTTGGGGAATCGACTTCATGGGGCCATTTTTCTCGTCATGCAATAATTAATATATTCTGTTGGCGGTGGATTATGTGTCTAAATTGGTTGAGGTTAAAGCTTTACCAACCAACGATGCTAAAGTGGTGATCAATTTTCTTCATAAGCAGATATTCACATGTTTTAGTACTCCAAGGGTCATAATCAGTGATGAAGGATCGCATTTCTGTAATTGCAAATTTATTGCATTAATGGAAAGATATCATGTGAATCATCGTATGGCCACAGCCTACCATCCTCAAACTAATGGGCAAGCTGAAGTCTCTAATCGAGAGATCAAGCGAATCTTGGAGAAGGTTGTGAGACCCTCAAGGAAAGATTGGTCTTTAAAGCTAGATGAAGCTGATTGGGCCTACAGAACAGCATTCAAGACTCCTCTAGGCATGTCTCCTTTCCAGTTGGTGTATGGTAAGGCGTGTCATTTGCCTGCAGAGCTAGAACATAAAGCATATTGGGCTTTGAAGAAGCTGAATCTTGACATGGCAGCTGCTGGAAAGAAGATAATGCTTCAACTTAATGAACTCGATGAGTTCCGACTACAGGCTTATGAGAACAATAAGATATACAAGGAGAAGATCAAGAGATGGCATGATAGGAGGTTAGTGCACAAGTTATTTGTTCCTGGTTAGTAAGTTTTATTGTTCAACTCTCGTCTCCGACATTTTTCAGGAAATCTTAAGTCAAGGTGGTCAAGTCCGTTCATTATTAAAACTGTGTTTCCCCATGGAGCAGTAGATATTTTTTATAAGCATCCGGACCAAGTGTTCAAAGTAAATGGACAGAGGTTGAAGCATTATTATGATGATACGGTGAACCGTGAGGTGGTGAGCGCCGTTCTTGCGACAACTTGATTTCGAAGTTTCACGTCAAGCTAGCGACATAAACCAAGTGCTTCGTGGGAGGCAACCCATGCTTTGTTGTATGGTAGCTTCGGAAAAAAAACAAAAAAAAAATCAAAATTCTGAAACTTTTTCCAGAAGCACGGCGCGCCCGCGACGGAAGCAGGGCGGTCGCGCTGACTCCTTGGAAAAGAAAAAAAAGTGAAAAAAATATATTAGAAAATCAGTTTATTCAAACCCAAACCCGAATTCTATCCTATTTTTACCCTAATTCTACAATTTAAACACACCCACACCCATCCCTTTACCTCTTGTATATATACATCTCTTCTTATATACACAATTATCTCATATAATTACAAAATCTTAGCCTCTCCTACACAATACAAACACCCAATTCTCTATCACTTGTTTGTTATGCCACCCAAAAGAGCACGAACCGCGGGTAGTAGTAGCACTAATCCCTCGTCTACCGAGGATTAAAGTGTGGGAGGAACGGCTAACAGATTTTCTTCCCTGGAGGCTCAGGCAGAGTTTACTAGGTTGATGTCTAAGCCGATTGTTAAAGAGAGGTGTTTCTTACCCACGACTAAGGATATGAAGCTTTTGGAGATGATTGTTGAGATGGGTTGGCAGACTTTCTGTGAGGCACCCGTTGCGGTCTCGATGAGCATTGTGCATGAATTTTACGTGAATGCTAAGGTGGATAAGAATGGGTTTTCTGTTGTTCGTGGGTTGACGGTGGATTATCATCCCGCTGCTATTCGCCGGGCCATAAATCAACCCGCGAGAAAGCCGCTTGCTGGGGATTGAGTGAGCATGACTAGGGAGGATTCGGAATTGGATTATATTGTGGCATAGTTATGAGTTTATGGCACAAAGTGGAAGTACAAGGCGGGCACGAATGAGCTGCTTACTTTTCCTGCTTCGCGTATGAACAGGGATGCTAGGGCTTGGAACCTGTTTGTGTGTGCTAATATCATGCCATCTTCGCATTCTCACGAGGTTACTATGGATCGTGCTATTTTACCGTGGGGGATTTTGAATGAAGAATATGTGGATCTCGGCTATGTGATTCATCAGAGTATGGTGTGGTTTCTGCGAGGAGGGACCACGGGGGTGATTCCTCATGCCTCCATTATTACGAGGTTGTGCACTGCGGTGGGTGTTAGGTGGCCCGAGCATGAGCAGCTATAGATGCCAAGTGCTCCCATTGATAGCTCAACGATTCAGCAGCTGAAGGAGTGGTATGGCGGTAAACCCGATGAGAAGGGCTTGGGTTATACATATGATCATCTATCGGGTGACCAGCCATCTGATCAGACTTATGTGGGGGGTTCCTCTCAAGCATGCCAGGCAACTACTAGATCCTTTTATGGAGCCGCTAGATCTTCTCGTGCTCAGCAGACATGGGATAGTTCAGGACTTGGAGATGCGCAGTACAAGCGATTGACTAGGCGCATGGATGTGATGCATGACATTTACAGTCATTTTGTTGCGGATTTGACACAGGCTTTGGGTACTGCTTTTCGGGCCACTGGTGTTGAGGTCGATTGGCCTGTATTGGAGCAAATTTCGTGTACCCGCCACCTGATACTCCACCCGAGGAGGGTGATCCTACTGATGACTAGGTATGCCTTATATCCTTATTATTACCTTCAATGAGGACATTGAATTTTTTTAAGTTTGGGGGTGATAATGTAAGGATTAGTGTGTGTTGTGTCCATATAGATTCATTTTACATGATTAGTTTAGTTCATTCATATTTTTGCATGATTGTTCAAATAGTTGCTTGTATTTTTGTTTTTCATATTTGTTCGTGTTTGTATATGAGTCCGTTTAGCTGCATGTGCATGCATATAACATGATCATGTAGGATGAGCTGTTTATGATTGGTAGGTTGGTGTTAATTGGAGTGTAGTGATGTCAAATAGAGGGATGATTCAGTCCTAATGAATTGATTTGCATGCCCAAAAATAAATTTTTTTTACAAGTCTTATAGGTTGGTTTTGAACGAGATCATGATCATACTTTTTTGTTTGTTAGAATTTAATCACTTGGTTATATTTAGAATTTTTGTTATTCTCATAATGACGCAAGAACACTGATATTTAAACTAGGGGGAAATCATGGATTTTATTGCTTGATGTGAATAAAGCTAGGCTATAAATAGCTAGTAGCCGACTCATTTTTTTATGAGTAGTCTAGGGTTGAATAAGATGGAGCGAAATGCACTCATTCAGAATCATTGAAAAAAGAAAGAAAAAAAAGAGAAAAAAGAAAGAAAAAAAGAAAAGGAAAAAATATTTGTGTTAGTATATATAGAATTGACCAAGAGTGAGCTCTTTAATACTCGAGTTATTAAGTTCTAGGGGACTTTGTGCCTAATGACCTAAGGCTTGTATAGTCTGGGATCCGCTAACCTAATGCTCGCTACATGGGTATTATTATATAAGTTTTTTGGGACCTCGTTCATTGTACGGTCATATAAGCATTTGTGTTTGATGTGTTTCAGTATTATAGCATGAATCCTTGTCTAACTCTAGTAAAAATGAGTTGTTGTGAGTCATTATGTGTTTAACGTCTATTTTATTTATAAACTAATGATTATTTTGGTGAAGAATAAGATATGGTTATTGATCTAGTATTGAGAGTATATCTGTTAAGAATCACACACACGCACGTTTCTGGTTTGTAAATTGGTTTTTGGGATTTAGTTGAACTCTGTTTCGAGTAATTGTATTCTTAGCGACATTTGCTTATTGATTAGTTATGGTTATTCTGAGGGGATCGTTGCATATTCATATTAGTTACATTCATGCATTCGTTGTGTTTTTATTGTTGAGTCTGTTTATGCTTGAGGACAAGCATCGAGTTAAGTTAGGGGTGTGATAAGTGGAATTTATATCCACTTTAAACGCTTCATATCGGCTTAAGTTGATGTTTTGGAATCAAGTATTTGGTATTTTTGATGTGTTTTGTGTTAAGTTGTTGCAGGGCACTCGTCGGACGTGGAATTGAGCTTTCAAATGATTTTATGTTGATAAGAGATCAGGGAATGGAGTTGCGGAAGTTTGCACGAAGATCAGAGCACACAACAAGAAACTGCAGAATTTCTACAAAGAGCAGGCGTGCCTGCACCCTATAGAGCGCGCCCGCGCCAGTTAGTAAAGGAGCGTGCCCGCGCCCAACCAAGCGCGCCTAGGCCTGACACTCGCTGCAGAATCCTGATTTAAGTCTGATTGGGTGATTTGAAGAGTCCAGGTCAATTGGGGGCTTATATATAATGAAAATAACACGTTTTTAATAACAAGGAAGCCAGGGAGAGCATAAAGAAGACTGAAAGCACATGAGATGGCTAAGGAGAAGAAGAATTAGTTCATTCTTTTATATTCTTCGATTTAGGCGATACTTTTGGATGCTTGTTCTAAACCCTAGTATTTTTATATTATCTCGTAGTATTCTAAACTTATTTATTATCATGTTTTCATTGGAACCCATGGTCACGACGCATTCGATCATGAACTAATTGTTGTCATGGGGTTCTAGCGGATTTATTTATGGATTTCAATAGTTGATTGTTTAAAACTTTAGTGTGTGGTGATTTATGATTTCCTAGTTTGGTTGTGCTTATTCGTCTTTGATGCGTATCTAACATCTAAGATTATTTGTTAATCTCTATTGAAGCGACAATGAATATAGAGGTTTAGAACTTGCCATGCTAGCATAGGTTTATGTATGTTTATCATACATGATTAGTGGAGTAATTTTAACCATCTTACACACCCTATGTAATCACAATAAATAACTTGTTCTTAAACCGCTATGTTTTCAAATTCTATAGACATATAGGATCTAAGCATAATTGGTGTCTATTTGGCTTCTATATTGATTTTGGATGCTTAGTAGTAGGGTATACGTATATCCAAAGATAGCGTATACTAATTTCGTGTTATCTGATTAGTTATCATCACCATCGCATACTATTGATAAAGACATAAACCTTGAATGTAGTATTTAATGATGTTAGAATCCCATGTTTTATTATCATATAAGTAATTCACTTTTAATCTCTTAGTTAATGCATGCTAGTATAATCTCTTAAGTAGTTAATCGACTCAAATTTGTTACTTGTCTTAGCTGTGAACGATAATCATACATTGTTGCATAAGTGCATAATCTGAACTTAACCTAAACCAGTCTTTGTGGGAATGAACTTGACTTAAATCTTATACTACTTGTAATCGCGTACGCTTGCGTGTATTTTCTTGTGTGTTTTATTGCTAACAATCTTCCTCAAAACCTAGATCATAATCCTAATTCAGCCCCCTTGAATCCTCCTGGTTGTAGTGAATCTGATAAGAAATTAAATTCCATTGAAAATAGTATGGAGGCATTACTAAATCTCAACAATCTTTCATGCAAGCCGTGACCCAACATAGGCAGTTTCCAAATTCAAACACACAAGCCATATCTAAGCTAGAGGTTCAAGTTAGTCAACTGGAAAACACAATCAGTGAGAGAGATAAAAATCGTTTCCATAGTCAACCCGAGGCTAATCCTAAATTTCATCAAAACCAAAAGTCTCATGAAAATGTGAACTATGTCATCTCTCTAAGGTCTGGAAATCAATTCAACAATCATGTTGCCATTAATACTCATCAGGAAGATAAACTAACATCTGAACCAAATCCTCTACTCTTGAATCCTAGTCTTCAACAACCTCCCAATCCAAATCCTGAAACTTCTCAATCTAATGAGTCATCACCATCCAATAAACCACCTTCAAAACCTCATTCTGATGTGTCTAGTGAAATAGTCTTTAAGCCGAAATCTCTGTTTCCTCAAAGACTTATCTCAAACAAACAATCTGCTCAATTAGATAAGATTTTGGAAGTATTTAAGCAAGTCAAGGTCAACATTCCTCTTTTAGATGCAATTCAATAAATTCCCTCTTATGCTAAGTGTCTAAAAGATTTGTGTACTCATAAAAGAACCACTCATGTTCCTAAGAAATCTTTTCTAACCTCTCATGTTAGTTCTATATTATCAAAGCAAATCCCTGTAAAGTATAAGGATCCTGGTTGTCCTACCATCTCTTGCATCATAGGTAATACCTTCATTGATAAAGCTTTACTCGATTTAGGAGCTAGTGTGAATCTTCATCCATTATCTGTCTATAAAGCCTTGGGTTTAGGTGAACCTAAAATTTCTCGTCACGCCTACGAAAAGGAGCATAGAACTTTTCTTAGTATTTTTCTATTTGATTTTTCTCGAGGACGAGCAAATGATAGGTATTGGGCATTTGATAGATCCATATTATTATATATTATTAATACCTATTTTATGTCTGTTTTCGTAATTTTATTAATAAACAAATTATTTTACTTTATTTTGTAGGAAAATAAATAAAATCTGAATTTGAGTTGGAAAATGTGCAAATAAGGAAGGAGGTGGACTATTCTGGAATTCAGGGGAATTGGAAGATAAATAGAATACTTATTGGAGAAAAAGGAGAATTTACTTTAAGAATCCTACTTGTTCCAAGACCCAAACCCTCATATTTTCCCAATATATTGAAAGGAATATATCCTAAGTCCAATCATGTATTAGGATTTAGGAATAACTTTTTATATAATCTGTTTTGATTTCATTGATTTTAATAAAAGACTTGTTTTGTTTTTATTACGGGCTCTATCTATTTAAGTGTTTAAATAAGATATACCATAGTTTAGAGTAAAGCTTTTTATGGATTATGATGATATCATAATAGTGAGACCTAAAAAGATGATAACTCTAAACTTAAATAGTTCCTGGTCGCAGGATTACTAACTGGTAATTAATAATCCGCAGAGATCGGTACATACTATGCTTGCTTCATTATGAAGGATGTCTGTTCTCATAGACATTTGTGTGGTGACACTATAGCTAGTATGTAGGTGCTTATTATGGAATAAGTTTACTGAACATGACTCGCACAGCTGAACAACTGATGGAGTTCACTCACGTGTCAGCAGTTGTTCACATAGTGATAGTTGTACAAGTATCCTTAGACTTGAGGTCATCATAGTCATCTTGTGTACACTGAACTATGCTTTGGTTTAGTTCTTAGTCTCCAGGGATAATTATTAGGGCTCTTCTGGGTATAGGAATTTGTACACGAAGATAGTGTATGATCAATAAAGGATCTACCCCTTCCAGTGAAGGAAGCGAATGTTCAAGGCTGATCCACTTATGCTAGTTCAGGAATCTCTGGCCAGAGTGAATGAAATTAGAAAGGAGTTTCTAATTTGCATAGAACTAAGCATAGTAAATGGAAAGCAAGTGATTAAATTAGATAGGCTTGACACGAGATCCATGCCTTGTATTTAATCGGGACATTGTAGGGTAGAAGGAGTTTATTGTACGGTAACTATTCACTGAATAGGTTCTTGGTATTCTAAGCAGTGAATTCATATTATCCGGATAGTCGCGATACGCTGAGAAGTATCCCTCACGATGTAGAATAAATGTGATTGATTAATTAATCATATTTAATAAATTAGAGAATTTATATAAATAATGATAAAATAGTTTTATTATTATTTATTTCTACTATCGGCTTAATATTGAACCTACAGGGTCACACCATAAAAAGAGAATGATTTAATGGTGGAGGAATTAATTAATAATGGCTAATAATTATTTATTTGTGAAATAAATAATTAATTGGCAAATTTAATAATTGATTAAATGAGATTTAATTGATTATAAATTTATTAAGAAAAGTTCTTAATATTATTAATTAAGGATTTAATTTTTGGAAATTAAATTAAGAGAGAGAATTATTTCTAAAGTGTTTAGAAAAAGGATTAATAATTAAAAGGTGTTTTAATTATTAATGAGAATAATAAATGGGATAATAATAATATTATTTATGGGAAAATTTCAGCTGAAAATTTTGCCTATAAATATACTATTATAGACCCTATTTTTATGATCAAAACACAAAACCCAAAAAATTTGGAAAACCCAATTCTCTCCACCTCCTTCCTCCTCCTTAACATCGTATTCTTGGTGGATACCGGTGGAGTGCTTCACACTTGAGGAGCAACTGCTAAGGATCTCTGATCGTTGTCTCCGAATTATTTTAAAAGGTTAGATTCGATCCCTCGAATTTTTATTCACGATTTATATGCTTTTATTTGGATTTTGTATGTGTAAAAGTGTTTTACCATGACCCCGCTGCGTTTAAAATCCAACAATGGTATCAGAGCATAGGTTGTATGCATATAGATCTGTGGTAAAAATTTCAGAATTTTATGTGCTTGTATGAATTAATTACAAGTTATATCATGGATTAATTTTGTCTGATGAGAAATCGTTTCTCAAAATAATTTTGAATGTTGATCTGGGTTCTACAAGTGTTGTAGATCGTCTGGGTATTTTTTTCATAATTTTATGATGTATAGATTTTTTATTATGAATTTTTGAAGTTCTTACAATTAAATTCGTAATTAAATAATCATATATATATATATATATTAATTGTTAGTAAGTATATATATAAATCTGCTATACTTCTGTTGTTGCTGTCTGTGCTGCACGGGAAAAAGACAGAGGGAACAGGTCTGGCGGCACGGAATTCCATGGGCGGCGGCGGCTGCTGAAAAAAAAAAGTTTAAGGGTGTCGCGCATTCCGTGAATGCGTTACACCCCTGTGGCGCATTCACGGAATGCGTTACACCTTTGTAACGCATCACCGGAATGCGTTACAGGGCTTATAACGCGTTCCTGTAATGCGTTACAGCCCGACTGTCCACATTAAATTTGATTTTTTGGGAGTTTCGTAACTCCATTTTGGGCGTGCAATATACCGTTGGATTCGTTTTTCCGAGACGGATCTAATGGAGTGATCAATTTTAGTTTATATAAAAGTTTTGAACTGTTTATATTCCATGAAGTGTTTTAAAGCTGTTTTTGACTATTTTTATTTGCTTTTAAATGCTTCATGTGATACATAGAGATGTATAATGCTTAGACTAATGTGCTAGATGATGTAACATGCCTACCTTGATGTTTATTCATGTTGATATATGTGATATATGCTTATTTTATCATGCGATGATAGATTTAGGTGAACTTAAATAAACATAAGGCGTTTGTTAGACAACCTAGTATAGTGAAATTATTTCATAACCTTAATAATAATATTATGAATACAATCATGAGATTCTTGTGTTTATGAAACACGTAATTGAATATGAATTTTCGATATGAGAGAAAGGATGATTCTGTCAACATATTTCTATCTGTAAGAAAGGGTTATTAAGTGACGCCTCTTGACAATGCTCCACCCGATCTGGGAATCATCTGATTATTGATTATTGATTTGAAATATTTAATTTAAAAGGAAGAATCTCTTTATAATATGATTATGATTGTAACGTAATATAATCCCTCTAAAATTAAATAATATCAAGTAGTAATTGGCCAATGATACAACGGGCTTGTGTCGGTCATAGCCTTCCAACATGATAGAAAAGTAGTTCTTATTTTTGAATCATTGTCGTTTTGTGCCACAGCCGAGGGCTTTGATTTCGAAATAAGAAATACTTGTCTATTACATAGAGATGCGTACATTGAATAAGAATCTAAAGGTCGTTACGTGCCACAGCCGTGGGCTTTTGGGGACTGATTCAATTGTACGAAATGTTGGGTTAGACTTGACTTAGAATATTGAGTTTGTCGTGCCACAGCCGTTACTCAATTATTCAAGTGGCTAAAGTTTTATTAGGGAATAACATTAGATGTAATTGACAAGAGTTGTCTGCCTATTGAACATTACATGGCGTTTCGTGCCACAGCCGGGGTTGTGTAATGGAATGTAGGATCCCTATTCCCACTAGCATTATGAATGCTTAATTTTTCACGTAGGGGGTTGAATAAATTAGATAAACTAGTGGGAGCCACTTACGAATAAAGACCCGATTCATATAGTGTTTTAAAATGAAATCGAATATTTGCTAAATGTTGTTATGTATTTATCATTTACAGTTTTAGTTTGTACGTTATGTCTTCTGCACTATCACTCAGGAGCATACTAGATGCTCACAAATTGACTGGTCCTAATTATGCTGACTGGCTTCGAAACTTGAGAATTGTTCTCAGGATTGAGAAGCTGAAATACGTGATTGACTCACCTAAGCCTACTGAACCTACTATTGATGCACATAAGGATGAACATGTTGTGTATCGTAAGTGGATAGATGATGCAAATGTTTCTCAATGCATCATGCTAGCTTCCATGAACATTGAGCTACAGAAGCAACATGAGCATATGGATGCTCACACTATCCTCATACATCTACAAGAGTTGTATGATGTGGCGGGGAGGACAGCTCGATATGAGATATTGAAGGAGTTGTTCGGTTGTAGGATGTCTGAGGGACCATCTGTGAATGACCATGTACTTAAGATGATCAATTTGATTGAACGTCTTGGACAACTTGGTTTTGCCATGGATGGGGAGCTGAGCCAAGACTTGGTCTTGCAATCGCTTCCGAGTTCGTTCTCGCAGTTTGTTGTGAACTTTCACATGAATAAGTTGGATGTCAGCCTGGCTGAACTCCACAACATGTTGAAGACTGCGGAATCGAATTTTCCCCCTAAGAAGAGTTCTGTTCTTCTAATTGGTGAAGGTTCCAATCCTAAGAAAAGGAAGAGGAACTCTTCCAAGAAGAAGAAAGTAGGTGAGAAAATGCTGGTTCCACCAAAAGCTGAAGACCCCAAGAGCAAAGTTGTTTGCTTTCACTGTAACAAGGTGGGGCACTGGAAGAGGAACTGCAAGGTTTACCTTGCAGAATTGAAGAAGAAGAAGGGTAGTGAGACTACGACTTCTGATTCAGGTATGTTCATGATAGAAGTGAATATGTCATTAAATCAAATTTCTACTTGGGTATTCGATACCGCCTGTGGTTCTCATATCTGCAATTGTTGCAGGGACCAAGGAGAAGTAGGACTCTTGAAGAAGAGGAGGTGATTCTACTGATGGGAAATGGAGCAAGAGTTGTTGCTGAAGATGTAGAATCATTTCATTTACATATGCCTACGGGCAAGACTATTGTTTTAAATAATTGTTATTTTGTTCCCTCGATTGTGAGGAATATTATTCCCATGTAAGACTTGGCTGGATTTTCATTTATTATTGAGAATAATGAATGTTCTATTCTTAGAGATAATATTCTTTATGGACGTGGTACTTTAAATAATGGTCTGTATATATGTGACATAATTTACTTCAGATTGAACAAACTAATAAAAGAAAAGGGATGATGAAAATCTCACTTTATAGTGGCATTGCAGTCTCCATTTAGTAGACATGGAGAGAGGGCTGCAAATTTGCTAGGAATGGTACACACAAATGTATGTGGACCAATGTCTACACAAGCCATGGGTGGATTTTCATACTTCATTACTTTCATAGATGATAGATCTGGATTCGGATATGTGTTTGATGAAACACAAGTCTGAGGCCTTTGAAAAGTTCAAAGAATATAAGTATGAAGTGGAGAAACAACCAAACATAGTATTATAACTCTTCGATCAGATCGAGGTGGTGAATACTTTAATGGAGTGTTTCTAGATTATCTCAAAATAAATGGTGTAGTCTCCCAGTGGACTCCTCCAGATTGGTATCTGAAAGGAGAAATCGAACTTTGTTAGACATAGTTCGGTCCATGATGAGCTATGCAAATCTTCCAGTATTCCTATGGGGTTATGCATTGGAAACCTCAGCATATTTACTGAATAAGGTGCCTTCCAAATCTGTTCCTCAAACTCCGTATGAGATATGGAAAGTAAGGAAACCGAGTCTTAAACACGTTAAGATTTGGGGATGTCTAGCTTATGTCAAGAAAGTTGACCCAGATAAGCTGGAATATCGATCCGTAAAATGTAGTTTTGTGGGATATCCTAAAGAGACTTTAGGGTATTACTTTTACACCGATCATCGGGTGTTTGTCTCCAGACATGCTACCTTCTTGGAAAAGGAGTTTATCCTTGAAGGAAACAGTGGGAGCAAAATTGAACTTGATGAAGTTCAAGAAGCACAAACTACTACGGATCAAGTGGAAACACCTGTTCTGACTGAACAACCTTTTGTGGAACAGCCCATTTATAGATCAGGGAGAGTGTCTCGCCAACCTGAGAGGTATTATGGCCTTGTCATTGAGAATGACAATGAGTTATCGATCATTGATGATGACGACCCTGTGACCTATAATGAGGCTATGAGTAGTGTTGACTCAGAGAAATGGCATAGTGCCATGAAATCCAGAATGGAATCTATGTATACGGTATACAAAAGATAGATTATAGAAGATGGCCAGGTGGAGACCTATAAGGCCAGGCTTGTGGCAAAAGGATTCAAACAAAGGCAATGGATTGACTTTGATGAAACTTTTTACCTGTAGCCCTGTTAAAATCAGTTCGGATTTTGCTTGCGATTGCTGCTTACTACGACTATGAGATCTGGCAATTAGCCAGATGGTTCTCTTTCCAAGGGAAATGAAAACCTAGTGTGTAAGCTGCTGCGAACCATATGTGGTTTAAAGCAAGCTTCTCGTAGATGGAACATCCGTTTTGATGAGACAATCAAAGAGTTTGGTTTTATCAAAGACGTAGATGGACCATGTGTCTACAAAAGGTTAGTGAGAGCGCGGTAACATTTCTTGTATTGTATTGAAATAGAGTTGACACACATAACAACATAGCAGACCCACTCACAAAGCTACTTTCTGAAAGTCACTTTGATCGTCATAAAGACAAGATGGGTATTAGATACCAGAGTGATTGGCTTTAGTACAAGTGGGAGATTGAAAGGAATATGTCCTAAGTCCAATCATGTATTAGGATTTAGGAATAACTTTTTATATAATCTGTTTTGATTTCATTGATTTTAATAAAAGACTTGTTTTGTTTTTATTACGGGCTCTATCTATTTAAGTGTTTAAATAAGATATACCATAGTTTAGAGTATAGCTTTTTATGGATTATGATGAGATCATAATAGTGAGACCTAAAAAGATGATAACTCTAAACTTAAATAGTTCCTGGTCGCAGGATTACTAACTGGTAATTAATAATCCGCAGAGATCGGTACATACTATGCTTGCTTCATTATGAAGGATGTCTGTTCTCATAGACATTTGTGTGGTGACACTATAGTTAGTATGTAGGTGCTTATTATGGAATAAGTTCACTGAACATGACTCGCACAGCTGAACAACTGATGGAGTTCACTCACGTGTCAGCAGTTGTTCACATAGTGATAGTTGTACAAGTATCCTTAGACTTGAGGTCATCATAGTCATCTTGTGTACACTGAACTATGCTTTGGTTTAGTTCTTAGTCTCCAGGGACAATTATTAGGGCTCTTCTGGGTATAGGAATTTGTACACGAAGATAGTGTATGATCAATAAAGGATCTACCCCTTCCAGTGAAGGAAGCGAATGTTCAAGGCTGATCCACTTATGCTAGTTCAGGAATCTCTGGCCAGAGTGAATGAAATTAGAAAGGAGTT
The DNA here is from genome assembly GCF_009905375.1 of Apium graveolens. Taxonomy (NCBI): domain Eukaryota; kingdom Viridiplantae; phylum Streptophyta; class Magnoliopsida; order Apiales; family Apiaceae; genus Apium; species Apium graveolens. Next base: position 62,325,673 of record NC_133654.1, on the reverse strand, counting down.
TCTAATTTGCATAGAACTAAGCATAGTAAATGGAAAGCAAGTGATTAAATTAGATAGGCTTGACACGAGATCCATGCCTTGTATTTAATCGGGACATTGTAGGGTAGAAGGAGTTTATTGTACGGTAACTATTCACTAAATAGGTTCTTGGTATTCTAAGCAGTGAATTCATATTATCCGGATAGTCGCGATATGCTGAGAAGTATCCCTCACGATGTAGAATAAATGTGATTGATTAATTAATCATATTTAATAAATTAGAGAATTTATATAAATAATGATAAAATAGTTTTATTATTATTTATTTCTACTACCGGCTTAATATTGAACCTACAGGGTCACACCATAAAAAGAGAATGATTTAATGGTGGAGGAATTAATTAATAATGGCTAATAATTATTTATTTATGAAATAAATAATTAATTGGCAAATTTAATAATTGATTAAATGAGATTTAATTTATTATAAATTTACTAAGAAAAGTTCTTAATATTACTAATTAAGGATTTAATTTTTGGAAATTAAATCAAGAGAGAGAATTATTTCTAAAGTGTTTAGAAAAAGGATTAATAATTAAAAGGTGTTTTAATTATTAATGAGAATAATAAATGAGATAATAATAATATTATTTATGGGAAAATTTCAGCTGAAAAGTTTGCCTATAAATATACTATTATAGACCCTATTTTTATGATCAAAACACAAAACCCAAAAAGTTTGGAAAACCCAATTCTCTCCACCTCCCTCCTCCTTAACATCGTTTTCTTGGTGGATACCGGTGGAGTGCTTCACACTTGAGGAGCAACTGCTAAGGATCTCTGATCGTTGTCTCCGAATTATTTTAAAAGGTTAGATTCGATCCCTCGAATTTTTATTCATGATTTATATGCTTTTATTTTGATTTTGTATGTGTAAAAGTGTTTTACCATGACCCCGCTGCGTTTAAAATCCAACATATATATGGGTCTCCCCTCTTGTATTTTACACATCCCAACACCCAAGACACCCCAACACACCCAAGACACCCAATTAGTTATTTTTTTGTCATTTTTTTATCATGTGTAGCTAAATTTTTTCCCTAGGATGAAGATGAAGTTAATTTAATTGCTTTGATATCTTCTCATTCCTATTATTTGATTCTCATAATTTTTTTGGTGCTTAATTGTTTAATTGACAAAGTGATTTTGATATATTATTGTTACCAGATTTATTTTTCATTGCCTATGCTTACTCCATAAAGTTTTGATGGGTTATTGTTAGATAACAAGTTTCATAGTATATGCTTGTCTCGTTAATTAAAATTTATTTGTGAAGAAAAGAGAATTGATTTTAGGGCAAGCTGATATTAATTGTGATTGATTAACGGATTCAGATTCCTAGGTTTTCCATATTATTTGATCTAGTTGCTAATTAGGTTAATTTAAAATCATCTCAAATCTTATTTTCTAGTTCGCCTGATTTAAATTGTTAGGATTGTGAAAATTCATAATCTCTGTGGATCGACCTGTATTTGCTATAATTAACCGATGTGCACTTGCAGTTATTTTACACATCATATATCATAATAACAGAGGATAGTTTCACTTTTACAAGTGCTAAGCATATTATTAGGTTTATAATTTAGGATACCAGTGTGGTGGAAGTCGTAGAACTGTTGACATCAGATGGATTACTTAATTAACAATTTGGAGACATACAGGAAACTTGAAACTGAAGAAACTGCGAAACTGTTCATTAAAAGCTACTTCCATCTTGATCATAACAATATCACAATGTTGTATCCAAATTTTCTTTATGATGCACAACAAAAAAAACAAAAAAACAAAAATTGATGATATAAGAACAAGAATAACTCTACACTCTCATTATAATAAAGAGAATGCAAATATGTGAAAAGCTTACCACTCGTCTCTTGTGTTGCTTTTGGGTTATTGGACGAAAAAAGAGAATCTCTAAAACTCTAACCATATTAAACATATCTTTCCAGGCAGGTCTATTATAGATTGCTCTTCAAGTTGCTTTTTCTGCAACCAGTTGGTCAAAAACTTTACCTTAATTATCAATTGTGTTTCAAGAATGTTGAGAAAGTAATGTAAGGATCGAGACTAAGAACATATGTTGAAATAACATGTGGAAGTAATTGTTTATATATATTTCAACAGATGTACCTACAAGGCCCTGCTCTCAGTTATAAATTTTAAATATTGCACCAGATCTTAGCAGGATTTCCAGTTAACCAAACAGCTAGGCAGTCCAAGTCTGTACTCTGCAGTGAACACAGAAGCGTCATACATGATCAACTAGACTACATCATCACAACATACATAGAGACTAATGAGAACTCTGACCCCCACCCGTTAATTTCTCCCTTTTTTAAAACCACCATTAGATGAGATAGAGACAAACTAAGAGGGGTGTATTATTTTATATTTTAAAGTATTGATAATAATTCATGAATTTTATTGGAATTTGTAAATTTATGAATTTTTAAAATTTCACAAAGGTTTGGGTATTGAATTTTTAAATATACACAGATTTTTAAGGATTTTAAAGAATTGATTTATAAAACTTTTGGTGGACCAAACAAAATCTCATGGATTTTATTGGATTGATTTATTAATATTTTTTATTTCACAATATCATATACTGGTATCAACTAATAGCAATATTATACTTCAAAAAATAAAAAATTGTTGTGCAAGACATGCCTGTACTTTAACAAGACTAAGACAATTTGTCAACCCTAAGTAAGTTGTATTGTTATCTTATTTTGTATTTTGTACTTGTAACACTTAAAGTCTGTAAAAATGTCAAAGGAGCAGACTGGAGTCTTTTTCTATAAACAGTGTCAAGCCTAAGTATTCTATCTGGAAGATGATCAAGAAGATCATGCCTCAGAAGAATTATAAAGAATCTTGGAGTTGAATAAATTTGTTTTAGGAAAAATATTCTAAGTCAAGATCTCTATAAGTCACAGATTCATTGTTATAGAGAATTCACTCGAGAACTCCAAATGACTTATCGAGAAGTCAGGAAAGGTACTAGAGAACTCACAGAGATATCGACAAGCCAAATTGAAGACATGGAGATTGGAGATATCGACAAGTCATTTATTCACTAGAGAACTCAGAGTTATCGACAAGTCAACATTCATTACAGAACTCTGAGTTATCGATAAGTCAAATTCCACTAGAGAACTCAGAGATATCGATAAGCCAAAATTCACTAGAGAACTCTGAGTTGTCGACAAGACAAATTTGACTAGAGAACTCTGATTTATCGATAAGTCAATAAGCCACTAAAGAACTCAGAGATGTTGGTAAATCAAAGTGAAGATATGAAAACTAGAGATCTCTACAAGCCAAATTCTCTTATGGAGAACTCAGAGACCTCTACAAGTCAAATTTACTATGGAGTATTAGAGATCTCAATAAGCCAATATACTTATCGAGATGCCAAGTTCTCTACATACCAAATGGCGATCTCGAGGTAAAATCTCAAAGTACAAAATTGCAGATCAGTTCAATATCCAAGATTAACAATCAACAAACAATCCAAACAGATGGATTGACAAGTCTACAAAAAGCAACTTGAAGGATGTACAAGATCAATGGTGAAAATTAACTGACAAAGGAAGATCAAGATAATCACAGGATGCTAAAGATATGTTAAGCCAGAAATAGAAGTTTCACTTTTCCTAAAATAGAAATGACAAGTGATAGTTTAGTAAAGGTTAATAGCATGTCTTATTGTACACTGTGTAAACTAGTCTGAGTTATAAAGTTAACACTGGTCCTTAAGTCAGTTGTAAAAATTTAGATAGAAAATCTTGTAACACTCTCAAGAAGAAGCTAAGCTCTTTATCAACAAAGAGCCTACAAATTTTGTAGTAAAACATTCTTAATTTTAATATAAAATTAAGTGAGTTTTGAAGATCTGTGTTCCTTATTATTGCGAGTTTAATTTCTGCATGAACACACTTTCACTACAAGATTTAATTTACTTTATTCAACCATAAAGATTCAAGAAAAGCTTAAAAATAGTAAAACACATTCACCCCCCCCTGTGTTTATTCATTTCCTAACAAGTGGCATTAGAGCAAAATCTGAAAGTAAACAGATTCAAGATCTTGGAAGAATGAATACACAGAAAATCAGTAGCATCAAAATTCCTACCTTTGACAAAGCTAACTACACTCTTTGGAAAAAGAAAATGTTGTTGTTTATCAGGATGACCAATCCACTCTATATTCAGATTCTAAAAAATGGGCCATTCACTCATATGGTTAGAGTTGAAGAATCAACAGATGGTGGCATGGTTATTCCAGCTCATTATGCTCCAAAAGATCCTTCTGAGTATTCTGAGCCTGAAAAGGAGAAAGTTTCCCTGGATAGTGGCTTGCAATTGATATTGATTGAGTCACTTGACAATGTGATGTATAAAAACATTGTCAACTGTGACACTGCCAAGCAAATATGGGAAAAGATTGAAATACTCTGTGAGGGAACTGAGGAAGTTAGATAAAATCAAAAAGAAGGATATTGATTTCACAGTATGAGGGTTTTATGGCCAAGCCAAAGGAAAGTATAACAGATGTGTTTGAAAGGTTTAACAAGCTGATAAATGACTTGCAGCTCCATGATAAATCCCTGATCATTTGGAACAGAAAATCTCAACAATCAGGGAAGGGAGAAATTTGAGCAGAATAACACTGGAAGTTATATATGGAATTCTCAAAACATATAAACTAGAAATGATTCAAAGGAAATCATTGAGATTTGGTCAAGGACATGTTATAGATGGCTCAAATGCTTTAATTTTCAATGAAAGCCAAACATCAAATGATGAGCCAAGATCTCAAACTCCAGTTACCTCAACAAGTGAGCAAATAACAAATGATTCACAGAAACAAGTCATTCTGGAATTGGAAGAAGATGAGTCCTACACTCTTGATGAACTGGATGAGCTAGATCAGTCAATGGCCTATTTGGCTAGAAAATTCTCTAACATTAGAGTAAAGAAGCCAAGATACTTCAAGGGTAAAGGACACTCTTTCAACAAAGACAGTAGCTGGAAAGGAAAAGGGAGGTACACTTCTGACAGCAAGAATGGTTACAAAATTGGATCTGTTGACAGATCTAAGATAAGGTGCTTCAACTGTGATGAAGTAGGTCATTTTGCTACAGAATGCAGGAAACCCAAGAAAGCAAATAAAGACAAAGCTTATCTTGAACTAAAAGTAAAGTATGAAGCTCTTCTGAAGAAACAGCAAAGCAAAGCTTATATTGCAGAGGGAAAAAGTTGGGATGACTCTGAAAATGATGAAGATGAAGAATTTGGAAATTATGCACTCATGGCCTTGGAGCAAGGAGAATCATCCTCATCTAAATCACAGGTACCAACTCTTACCACCATTGATTTAAATGTGAGTCAATATAAGGAAACTGCAGAGAAGATGAACACAGAAATGTTTCACATTCACATAAGCATGGTTGCTGCTAATGAAGAAGTTAGCAGACTGACAAAGATAAATGAGAAGTTTGAGAATGAAAAGCAAGAAACTGAATTGTTGTTGGTGGAGCTTGAAGCTATAAAATAAGAAAATGCTTATCTCAAGAACAAGCTCAAGTGTGCAAATGAAATTAAAGCAGTGCTAAGGGAGAAGCTGGAAAAAAATGAAGTTAAGTTAAAATCCTTAAAGAATGCATCTGAGTTAATTGAACAGTATCATGAGAAAAATAAACCATGTGCGAACATTGCTATTGGTCTTGACTATGATGCCTTGAACAGCAAAAAGAAAGACATAGGTGACAAGGGAAAAACAACAGAAAGTGTAAATGTTCCAACAATGCTGAAAAAGATTGCCTCACCTATGTTCAAGGCATGTGAAGTCAACTTCATTGAAGAATAATTGATTATCAAGCAAGAAATTGCTGATGAGGACAAAAAGAAGAAAACTGCAGAATTAACTCTGTCTTCCAATACTGAAGAGAAGCTCATGGACAAACAAAGTCCCAAGACACCTGTTAAAGAAACCAAAACTGAAGATGCAAGAAAGAAAAAGAAAAATAGAAATGGGAAAATAAGTATAAACAAAAGCAACAATTTTGCTTATGTTACAGATGCTCCAAGAAAGAAATGTGAAAAATGTGGCTCTGTGAATCACCTAACTCACCTTTATAAAAAGACAGTTAGCAAGCCAACTGAAGGAGCCTGCAAATATAATGAAAAAAATGCAAATGATCCCTACTCCTTATGTGACAAGTTTGACTGCATTCCTTGCAACTTGAAATTGATGAAAAGTTTTCAAAAAATGAGAGTAGACCTCAAAGAAATAATAATTGGGTCTATAACAGAAAGGGAAAATGCTCAACAGTCAATGAACTCTATTTTATCTGAAACTACTCATTCTACTTCTGCTAAATCAGTTAACAAAAAGAAAGTACCCAACACTGTTTGGTTGCTAAACATACTTAAAACTCATTGTGTGTAGGCAAATTGAAGAAAGTCATCTGGATCATAGACAGTGGATGTTCCAGGCATATGACAAGTGATAAAGCCCTCCTATCACAATTTGAGGAGAAAGTTGGCCCTTTGGTGACCTTTGGAGATAACAGCAAAGGATTCATAATGGGATATGGCAAGATTATTTCTGAAAATGTTATCATTGATGATGTAGCACTGGTAGCTGGTCTTGAAGTGAATCTTCTCAGTATTAGCCAATTTGCAGGCAAAGGCTTTGAAGTTTTATTCAACAAAGAAAAATCCACTTTTATCATCAAGAAAATTGGTGAAGTTGCTCTGAAAGGAGCAAGGAAAGGAAGCTTGTTTATTGCAGAGTTAGACTCAACAAATAAGGATGAAATTTGTTGCTTCTACACTAAGGCATGAGAAGAAAAAAGCAAGCTATGGCATAAGAAATTGTCTCACTTGAATTTCAAGACAATTAACACCTTGGTCAAAAAGAAGTTAGTAAGAGATATGCCTAAACTGGAGTTTGCTCAAGTTGAAGTTTGTGAAGCTTATCAGAAAGGAAAAATGAAAAGATCAAGTCACAAGTCAATAACTGTGAATTCTATAAGTGCACCATTGCAACTTATTCATATGGACTTGTTTGGGCCTGTAAATGTCTTATCAATTTCAAGAAATAAATATGCACTTGTGATGGTGGATGATTTCTCAAGATACACTTGGGTAGAGTTCATGCACTCTAAAGATGAAACTCCACACATCATAATTGAGCACATCAAGAAGATAGAAAAACAGGATGAAGATCAAAATTGTGTAAAAAGATTGAGAAGTGATAATGGAACAGAATTCAGAAATGCAACATTGAGTGAATTCTGCAAAAGTAAAGGCATTGTTCAAGAATTCTCAGCTGCTAGAACACCTCAACAAAATGGAGTAGTTGAAAGAAAGGATAGAACATTAGTTGAAGCTGCTAGAACAATGCTGCAAGATGCCAAGTTACCAACAAGTTTCTGGGAAGAGGCTGTTAATATTGTATGTTACACTCAGAAAAGATATCTCATTAACAAGGTACATGGCAAATCACCTTACTCAATTATGTCTAAAGGAAAGCCTATTTTAAAGAATCTTCATGTGTTTGGAAGCAAGTGTTACATTTTGAAACACAACTCTGAATATGTAGGAAAATTTAACTCAAAATTCTTTGAAGCAATTTTTATGGGATATTTATTGGAAAGAACAGCCTACAAAGTTTATTTGATAGATCAAAAGAAGATTATGGAAAGAACAGATGTGACTTTTGATGATGACAAGTGTCCAGGCTTGGAATGCCTTGATGAAAGTGAAGCTGAAGCCCTTGTATTTTAAAACCTCAATATTGATAGTGATTCTGATGGGAAAGATGATGTTGATGCACAACAGAAGACAAATGAAGAGTCTACTGGATAAGGAAATCATGGAAATGGAAGCTCATCTTAAACACCTGAATTTGATACCACAAACTCAGGGGAAGAAAGAGAAGAAGGATCTAGCAGTCATACCAATAATGAAGAAAATGATGAAGGCACAAGTCAACAAACTCATACAAGAAAGTGGGATAGAAGTCACACTATAGAAGAAAAAATTGGTGATCCTATTGTTGGTTTGAGGACTAGAAGTGCAACTGCTAATGAGTGCATATATGCATGTTTTCTGTCTCAAGTAGATCCTAAGAAAATTGATGACTGATTGGATATCTGTCATTCAGGAAGAGCTGAATCAGTTTGAAAGAAACAAAGTTTGGAAATTGGTTCCGGCACCAAAGAGTAGGAGCATTATTGGAACAAAATGGGTGTTCAGGAACAAGATGGAGGAAAATGGTATAGTTACCAGAAACAAAGCAAGGTTGGTTATAAAAGGCTACTCGCAAGAAGAAAGAATTGATTATAATGAAACTTTTGCTCCAGTTGCAAGACTTGAAGCAATAAGGATTTTTCTAGCATTTGTTGCACACTCAAATTTTAAAGTGTATCAAATGGATGTCAAGAGTGCCTTCCTGAATGGTGAGCTAGAAGAAGAAGTATATGTGCAACAACCACCTTGATTTGAATATCCAGAATTTCCAAATTTTGTGTACAAGTTACTCAAGGCTCTATATAGACTAAAATAGGCACCTGGAGCTTGGTATGACACACTGTCATAATTCCTACTGAAGCATGGTTTTACTAGAGGTACCATAGACAAAACTCTATTCTACAAGAAACATGGTGAGGATATGATCCTAGTTCAGATCTATGTGGATTATATCATCTTTGGTTCTATAAATGAGAAGCTTTTCCAAAGATTCTCTAAGCTTATGCAAAGTGAATATGAAATGAATATGATGGGGGAACTGAGTTACTTTCTTGGACTTCAAGACAGTCAAAGAAGTGATGGGATCTTCATCAGCCAAACTAAATATGTCAAAGAGTTATTAAAAAAGTTTGGTATGGTTGATTGTTCACTTGCATCTACACTTATGTCTACTGCAATAAAGCTGGATGAAGATAAAAAGGGCAAGAGCGTAGATATTTCAAGCTATAGAGGGATGATTGGATCATTGCTTTACTTAACTACAAGTAGACCAGACATCATGTTTACTACATGTCTATGTGCAAGATTTCAAGCCAATCCAAAAGAATGACATTTGATGGCTGTAAAGAGGATTTTCAAATATTTGAAGGGAACTCCAAACTTGGGATTATGGTATCCTAAGGGAACTGGTTTTGAAGCTGTTGGTTACACATATGCAGATTTTGCTGGATGCAGGGTTGACAGGAAGAGTATTAGTGGAAGCTGTCAATTTCTTGGACAAAAACTTGTATCCTGATATAGTAAGAAATAACAATCTGTATCAAATTATACAGCTGAGGCTGAATACATAGCTGCAAGAAGTTGTTGGGCTCAAGTATTTTGGATTAAAAATTAGCTAATGGATTATGGCCTAGTGTTACACAAAATTCCTATCATGTGTGACAATACTAGTGCTATATTTATAGTAGCTAATCCAGTTAATCATTCTAGAACAAAGCACATTGATGTAAGATACCATTTTATTAGAGAACATGCTACAAATGGTACCATTGAGCTCATTTTTGTTCCAACAGAAAAACAATTAGCTGAAATTTTTACTAAACCTTTGGATGAAGCAACTTTCACTAGACTTGTTGGTGAAATTGGAATGCTTAATTCTTCATCCTAAGGCAAGAACTCGGCTAATGGTTTGCAACAGATTAATTTCTAATGAATCAATCTTTATTTGATTTAAATTGGAAATTAACTGAAATTGAATTATAAATATTTCAGAAATCTCTGCATATTTATTTTTCAAAATTCAAAATTCAACTTGAAATTTTTCAAATTCTAAGTAAACTGCTTATTTGTTAATCTACATCCTTAATATACAAAATTAACACAAGGTAGAATTACACTGGTCAAAAGTATATAGAGAACTGAGTTCTCGATAAGTCTAATTGACTTCTCGACAAGTCATTTTAGGACTTCTCAAGTGAGTTCTCGACAAGTCATTTTAGGACTTCTCAAGTGAGTTCTCGACAAGTCAATTTACTGACTTCTCGAGTGACTTCTCGATAGGCTTAAATATGACTTATCGATAAGTCCTTGTAGAGTTCTCTAGTAGTGTTCATTCACAAAGTTCTCTACAAGTACAATTTTTGACTTATCAATAACTCAAAACTGAAATAATTTAGTTTAATAAATTATTTTAGTAAAATACTTTTGAAAAATTTATTCTAATTTTATTTTGAATTTATTCAAATAAAAGTTGGAATTAATTCAGTCCATTTTTGGACAAACTAGGTATTTATTTGACATCTCGATAAGTCAATTTTTAGTTCTCTATTAGAGTAATTTAAAATGACTTCTCGATATGTCTTTCATTTCCTAAAATGACTTCTCGATAGACAAATTCCAAATGTCTATTTTTGAGTTCTCGACAAGTCATTTGCTTTTAATATAAATACCCAGACTTCTCGATACATATACATACTTATAATTTTCGAGATCTCAAGTGACCTAGCCTTTGAAGCAAAAACCGATTTCTTTCTCATTTTTACTCCTTTCTCAAAAATTCTTCTTACCCATTCTCACTCACTAAACTACAATGGCACAAAACAATGTTAGAGCAACTATCCCAGAGAAAGGAACAAACTATTTGGATTTTACTGATGCTAACCAAGCCCCTGATAGTTTCAAGGGGTTTGTGAAATTTATGTCTGAATCTTACATTGTAGGAGCCTTGACTGCTAATCCAGCATTGTACCTGGATGTGTTGCATAAGTTTTGGACTACAGCTGTGGTGAGGACTGTGATGAATGACAATTCTGTATCTATGGTGGTGACTTGCTCAGTTGGAGGACAATAAATTGAGTTTAATGAGCAATATGTGAACCTAGCTTTGGGATTTCCCACTACAAATCTAGTAGAGGTGCCAACTCCTGATGAGCTGACTGAGTTTCTGGACTTCATCAACTATGGTAGAAGAATCAACTTGTCAAGCCTGAATAAAACTAATTTAAGGAAGGAGTGGTCATTCATTTTTGATTCTGTGGTGAGGGCCTTCACATGTAGAAAGGCAGGATATGACAACATTTCAAGTATGGTGCAAAAGTTGGTGTATTCAATTGCCCACAACAAACACTTGAATGTTGGTCTATTAATCCTGGAAGAGCTAGAAACCAGGCTATCAATGCCCCTGTCAGCTAGAGGTAAGGAAATTTTCTTTTCTATATTTATCATGTCCACTTTAAATCATAAGGTAGGAGACATACATTTGTTAAATGGCATAGATAGCATAAAAATAGGCAATTGTAAGCAAGTGTCCAAAAGAATATTTGGTTAACTCACTACAAAGAATAAGGTAAATGTAAGTCTGAAAATCACTCCATTCATGTTGGAGAGGTTTAGGACTTACCCTTACCCTATGTCTGACATGAGGTCAAATGTTCAATCTAACACAACTATGATCCCTGAACCTGTGGAAGTAAAAACACAGGAACACCAACAGGGATCTTCCCAAGCTACAACCATTTCTTCAAAACCCTTAGTAGCTAGAAAACCAACCACCTCATCTTCTCAAAAGGATGAGGTGAGTAAAAGGAATAGAAATGAGGTAACCCTAACAATTCTAACTGAGAGTGGTGAGGATCAAGCTGTAACTGAGTCATCTTTGGTCAAGAGATCCAAAAGAAGTAAGAAATATGAGCTGACCACTCAAGTCACCTCTGTATCCTCCCAACATGATGCAGTTATAAAAGCACCCAGTATTGAGTCTACACATCCTGCACTTGAAGCAATTTAAATGTATGGTAGGAGAAATAAGGATGGCACACACTGTGAGAGCACATCTCTTGAAGCTCCCTCATCTACTCAGGGGGAGCTGCCAACACTCTTATCTGAGCAACACTCTCTCAAATCTTAAATTTCTTCCTCACCAACTGCACTTGAATTCAATTCTCAAGTGCAAGCTCACTCAAGTGACTTAGCTCAAGAAGCTTTTCTCACCACCCAGACACTCAATTTAGATGGTGAGAGGCTACATTCTGGGGTAGACCTTGATGACACCATCGAAACCATGGGGGATTCATCAGTTTTAACTGAAGACCCGGTGGATGTTTCTAATGCACCTTCATGTGCAAAATAGTCTTCACAGACTGAAAGGTTTGAGGGTAGTACTTCTGAGGGGGGGCTATCTAAATCCTCTCCAATTCAATTGGAGGTTCCTCATGTAGGAGCAACTCTCCTCAAAACCCTAGAAGAAATTGATTTGGCAGTTCATGCTAGGATTACAATTACCAATGATCCTGTCATAGGGGAGGCAAGTATAACACATTCAGGTGACAGTGTGGTGTAAGACACACAAGGGTTTGAGACTGGTGCACATGGCAGTAACCCAGTCAAATCCCTTCCAATTCAATTAGAGGTTCCCACACCTAGAAAGGAACAACAACTAGCCATAACCACAGAGCAATCTGTGAGTAAAACTGTGACTTCAGTCACAGGTGTTTCTGAACCATCCACCTCACAACCTCAACAACCTCACATTCTCACTCAGTGACTGCAAGAATCTGACTCTCAACCAACTTCTGTAGATGATCTACTAGTAGAGCAGATCTCTGGACTGGCAAACATCTCACAACATCTTTTGACTTCCAACATGAGCAATCAAGATTATCAAGCTATCATGCTTACATACAAGAAGAAGTTGAGAAGCAGAAAGATAAAATTATAGATGATGCAGAGCAAGATGGAAATGTGGATGCATGGCTATTTGATGACTTTTTCTTGGAAATGGATCAAGTCTTCGCCAGATTTAGAGAAGAATACATCACTATTATGAGCAGCAATGCAAAGGCCTTGACTTCACAAGATGTTTATGATGCCATTACAGAAGTGTACAAAGCTCAGCTCAAAGCATTTCATCTGTTTGGTAAATCTCTTGAAATTAAGCACACTGGTCATGAAGACAGAATCAGAAAATTGGTGAATGAGAAGATGGATAAGATTATACCATCTCAAGAACAGATCACTACCAAATTCAAGCATTTTGCTGAGCAAATGTCAAGAATGGATCTTACTTCTATTGAGAAAGAAGTCACAAATCTCAAAAAATCTTTCATCAATTTCAATACACTTATCCAACAACAAATCACTCACTCAAATGACACTAAGGTCAAGCTGGACCAACTTCACCAGATCAGATATGAGCCATCAGCTTTGCTTATGGAAGGAATCAAACAGGCTGTAGATGAAACATTCGGCACATCTACTAGCTCTTTTCAGCCTGGGTCCATCTCCACAAGCCTACAAATTCAATCTTTACAAGGCCAAGTCTCAGTACTACAAGACTCCAACTCTTATCTCATTGCACAAGTTCAAGCCTTGACATCTCTTGTCAAGAGCCAACAAATAGACATCCAGACCCTGGTGGACTCTCATAAGCATCTTCAAATGCAGAATTCTATAGCTTTGGGAGCAATCATGGGCAAACTCAACATACCTATGCCTTCTCTACCTGAACAGGTAAGGCCTGAAATTCCTACTCCCCTCATCATGCCTGCCAGTAAGACTAAGGGGGAGATAGAGGCTAGGCTAGCACAATCAAGATCATCTACTCAACATGTCCAAGGTGCTGAAAAGAGCTTAAGTCAAGAAACTGATAATGAAATGGAGAGACTTTTTAAAGTAGCTGAGGGTCCCAGTCTAAGCAAGAAATTTGATGAATTGCTTAAGGCACTCAGGGCTTCTCTCAATGATAATTTCTTCACCTACAAGAAAGCCTTGGACAAGACAATAAACTCAATAAAGGTGATCTTGGTGACAAGAGACATCTTCAAGGAAAGAAGGATAGTGGTCAACATCAATGACTCAGGGGTAGACAGATATATACAGGTGTCCCTCAACTGTCTTATCTCTAGGAGGGAATATGAGTTAGACATTCTGATAAACAAAGTTAGAGTAGTGTATCATGAAGATACTCTCTTGCTAACAGAATTGAAGAATGCACAAGTGGATGCTTTCCCAGAAGCTTATCTACAACCTAGCAAGGGAGAGGCATGCATCTGTCCTACAACCAAACACTTCAAACACTTCCAAGTTCCTAAGCCATGTGTCATTGCCAATATGAAGCTTATCATGACTTTTGAAACTGAGCTGAAAACAAAAAGGAACAAAACTGTTGAAGATGAGGAGATGATAAAGTTGTTGAGAAGATACTTGAGTGATGCAGAAGCCAACTTGCCCAAAACTCAAATCAACAAGGATGATTTGGATGATGATAAGCAGAAGAAAGATGATCAAAATCCTTCTGGCTCAAATCCAAGTCAGTCCACTAAGCCATCTGGCAGCAAGGGTGGTGAGAAGAAGAAGGAGGTTGATACGAAGAATGATGAGAAGAAGAGAACTAGTGAAAGGAAAAGTAAGTGAAGTCATGATGGTTCAGAACCACACCAAACCCTAAAAATCCAAAGACAACTAGCTCAAACCTCAACTCAACCTATAACATCAATTATCTCAAACATCAAACCACCTCAAACCTCAAAGCCAAAATTTTTGTAAAAACAAACAGTGAATCCTTCCTAAAAATTCTAATCACCACAAGCCAAACAAGTCCCAAGAAAATCTCAACCCTACCTTTAACCAAGCCTTAACTAAAAGTCAATCTTAAATCTGTTGGAAGAAAAACTAAGAAAGTCAAGTCTTCTGAAAAAGTTGAAGTCACTGAAAGGGCCATCTGGAACTATTTCAAACAATTTGACTTCTTACCTTTAAATTGGTGTATCTCAGATGAAAATCATTTTCAACAACTTGCTGAGGAAATAGTCAGTGTCTGGGATTGTATCTCTTAGGAAAGTTAGAATTTTCTATGAAGATGGTTTTTTCACCTTTCTTGGCAGTGATCTAATGGATTCTCTCTCTCCCACAGAAATTAAGAGAATCATAAGTTTGCTAAAGGACAAGGATACTGCCACAAGGGCATGGAGATCAGTTATAGATGAGTGGTTGATTGAAAGGGAAGAAACAAGAAAAAGGAATGAAGTTGAAGCTGAAGAAAGAAGGAGGAAGTATGATGAAAAAATTGAGATGTTTATAAAAATATCAGAAGAGCTTAAGGCAAAAGGAATGAGCAGAATCTCTAAGGATGGGAAATTTCTAAACATCAAAGCTGGTGGATTCTCAAGATTTAGAATAGATTTGCTAGACAGTGGTTATCCCAAGGTAGCAAGAAAAAAACTTGTAGAAGCTCTAAGTGGAACACCTATTATAGAAGAATTGGAAATTCTTAATCACTTGAAGGATGTTCTTAAGGAAAAATAGATGTAAAAACTGTCTTTACTTGATACTTGTAACCATTGAACTTTATAAATCTTATGTTGTACAAAAGTTGTAATTCTATCAAGCTTTGTGTATTCATTTTATTTTCCATCATTTTAAACTTGGGGTTAGTCTTGTTTTCATGCATGAATTTGTGTTAAGCAATATTCTCACAAATTGAGGGAGATTGTTATGCAAGACATGCCTGTACTTTAACAAGCTTAAGACAATTTGTCAACCCTAAGTAAGTTGTATTGTTATCTTAATATTTTTTTTGTACTTGTAACACTTAAAGTCTGTAAAAATGTCAAAGGAGCAGACTGGAGTCTTTTTCTATAAACAGTGTCAAGCCTAAGAATTCTATCTGGAAGAAGATCAAGAAGATCATGCCTCAGAAGAATTATGAAGAATCTTGGAGTTGAATAAATTTGTTTTAGGGAAAATATTCTAGTCAAGATCTCTACAAGTCACAGATTTAGTGTTATAGAGAAGTCACTCGAGAACTCCAAATGACATATCGAGAAGTCAGGAAAGGTACTAGAGAACTCACAGAGATATCGACAAGCCAAATTGAAGACATGGAGATTAGAGATATTGACAAGTCATTTCTTCACTAGAGAACTCAGAGTTAACGACAAGTCAACATTCATTAGAGAACTCCGAGTTATCGATAAGTCAAATTTCACTAGAGAACTCAGAGATATCGATAAGACAAAATTCACTAGAGAACCCTGAGTTGTCGACAAGACAAATTTGACTAGAGAACTCTGAGTTATCGATAAGTCAATAAGCCACTAGAGAACTCAGAGATATCGATAAGTCAAAGTGAAGATATGAAGAGTAGAGATCTCTACAAGCCAAATTCTCTTATAGAGAACTCAGAGATCTCTACAAGTCAAATTTACTATGGAGTATTAGAGATCTCAATAAGCCAAGTTTAACTCATCATTCATTATTCATTATTTCCTAACACAAGTTTAACTCATCATTCATTATTCATTATTTTTTTTACTATTTTCATCATCTTCTTCATTTATTGCCCTTAATTTATAGGGGAAAATGTCTAAGATGATAGAAAGACTACATAGTTTGTGTTTAGCATAAATGGTGGTTGTTTTATTATGTGTTATTTACCGCACTATGGACCTACTTCAGGCCGTCTTAAATTTAGCACATTAACAACACTTTAGTTGCCACCCTTGAATGTGGCTAAGTTTTTTTTATTTATGCAATTTGTTTTATGTCATCTTAAATTTGGCACACTTTTATTTTGCACTCCTTGAATGTGGCTCAGTTTTCTTTATTTATGCAACCTACTTCATGTCTTCTTAAGTTTGATATATAAATAACACTTTATTTGGCACCCCTTGCCCTTATAATGTGGCTGGAATCATATTTGTATAAATTTTAATAAAAAAACAATGTCCAATTAAAAAATATAAAAAGGCAGTTCGTCCTTTCCTTTCCTATGATCATGAAGATTGATGTAGACTTGGCCAAGAATAATGAAGGATGGAAGATGTTAATCTTATAAAAATATTGGTGCAGTATATATGTTTGCTTAATATTTTGTTTTCTCCTGAAAAGTTTATTGTAATTTATAAATTTATCAAAATCTTGACTAGCATGATAAAATTTCGGGTTGTTGATTTTACATATAAAATCTATAACAAATACTTTAAAATCCATAATTTTTACAAATTCACTAAAATTTGAAAACCTAATTATTTTGTTTGATTTTTTAAAATTTCTATTGAATACCTACAAATTTTGAGAGATTGTTTTTCATTTCAATTGAATACCTACAAATTTAAAAGAATTATTTAAAATTCATAATGAATATCTCCTGATTTCGAGAATCCATACAAAATCAAGGACTAAACAAAATGATTGACCTAAAGAACAAATAAATAAAACATTATGCAGATGAACCCACCAAAAAGGACAGGATCACCATGAACATAAATTGGCTTCGTCCCTTTTTTGACACATTTGGACGAAAAATTCATTTTTATGGCATACATGTTCAAAATTTGACAAAAATAGCACATAACGCCACTTTTTTTGGGTTCTGCCACAGACACCCACAAGAAGTGGCGTTCTGGGGTATTTTATTTTATTATTTTATTTTTTTCCCTTCCCTTCCCCGTTTGTGCCTTATGTGTGGTTTTTTATAAGGTAAAACATCATGGTCAAGGGCATATTTTGAACTCTTATATTGAATTAAAGAAAAATTATGTTGGTCTAATTTTTTTTTGTTAGTGATATAACCTATTTTTAGTACATATTTTTTATTTTAAATAAAAAGTTGTATATATATGACTTTCGTAACTTCAAAAAGGGTGTCATAGGAGTCGAGTGCGCATTTTTTGATGAAGACACATTTTCACGGGTTTTTCAAATATAGTTGCAAATTTATTTTTTGTAAAAAAAAATTCCATATAGTAGTACTTTTTGTAGTACTTTGATTACTTTATATTTTAAAAAGTAAATAAATTGAACATTTATGAATTTTGACTACCCAAAAATGGTAGTATAAATTCATGATAAACTAAGAAAGAACTAATACAAAACAGTAATTGGACACAAAATTGAAATTAGCACACTACTATTAATGATAATAACATTACAATAAAAAAAGATACAACTAATATAGATCTAGAATGCATAAATGCAAAATGAAAATACGTAATGGAAAAATAATGTAGATACAAAATACGAAATGGAAAAATACAGGCGGTAAAATTAAAACACAATGATTCTCGTCAACATGTTACGATCCAGGTTCAACATCACCATGATCATGGGTCATCAATACTTCGTGTCCACACAAGAGGTGTATTGTTAACCCTAAATCTACATCGGTCAGCCAGGTCTCGCCGGTATCAGTATCAAGGTTCATTTT
Source organism: Apium graveolens (assembly GCF_009905375.1). Classification (NCBI taxonomy): domain Eukaryota; kingdom Viridiplantae; phylum Streptophyta; class Magnoliopsida; order Apiales; family Apiaceae; genus Apium; species Apium graveolens. The sequence continues at coordinate 62,307,449 of NC_133654.1, read as the reverse complement.
TCATCCAGAAATGGTGATGGTATATGGGTAGGCATTCCAGAGCAGCGAAGTTCAACTCCCTATTAACTGGTACAGCATTTGGGACCCAGTCTTTACCCTTTCTCTTTTCTCTAGCCTTCATCCTTCACATCCTTCTCATAAACTGCTCTTGGTCATACACGGCTCGCTTCTTAGTCTTTTTTTCTTCAATCAATTTCTTTTTAGAAACTTCATTTTGCTTTTTTGGGCGCGTACCGGAGAACAGTGTTGTCGAGGTTCCAATTCTTTTCCCCTTATCCATTTCTAAGATTTTACTTTAATATGAGAGATTGTTGGGGTTTTGGGTTACATAGAATCATATATTTATAAGCCAAACATGTGGTTGTAATAGGAGATTGAAGATATTAATGGGATAAGTTTACATGTGACTTCTGGCCTAATTTCAGGCTTTCATCTGTATATCATAAAAACACGAAATGACTTGACATTGATACAAGTAAATGCAATGACTTTATTTCATTTCATCTCCAAAAAGTGAAAACTTTTATCAAATAGTTATATTTTCCTCTGTATTTCATTTATATGATTTGACTTGTCATTATTGTTTTTCATGTTTCCTTCCATTTGAATATTTTCAGTGTTTATCTCAAAATTATTGAAATTGCTTGCATGTGGTTTCTACTGTGTACTCACAGGATACCTAACTCATTTGCTGATAAGGGTCTGTGAATTATTTTCATACCGCTTTCAATAAATTAAATTATTTGTCATATTTCACATGATTGGCAATAATGACACGTACATCAACAAAATTAACAACATGTACATCTTCAGTACTTTTCTCATCCACAACTGTTAGGCTTATCAAAATTTTATTAACTTTTCATTATCACCCAACTACTTACAATATATAAATTTTACACCCTTACACATATTTCATCCAAACATTACTAGGATGTCATCGTCCACAAATCACAAGTGGTTGCTACGAGAAAGAGATGACGATTATCGTAGTCTTAGGGTAAACGATCCAGCAGAGTACTTTGCTGGCGTATACCGAGAATGGGCATTTAGATGTGAAGAATCTGAAAGTATTACACATGATCTGATTGGGATGCGTGTAAGGTTTCCGCTTCGTCGTTCCCTATCTATATATCCTCGCCCTGAGGAAACTCTTCATTGGTCTGAATTTAGGCGAAAAGTGGTTAAAGATGTGACTCGTATTCGGAGGGAAAATAACCGAATATTGTTACGTAGGAGTCGTTATTATATGTTTCAACTAGCACAGTATTCAGTTCGTGCTTCTGGTAGAGAGTTTACGGAAGCGGAACAACACAAACTATTACAAAATGAGGATTACATTTCCGATGATTACATGTCCGATGAACAGATATGACTTAAATTTTTTCCTTTTTATGTTGTATTACTACGTTCACCAGTTTCATGAATTTCCTTCCCATTTCATAGTTTCATTTTCAATTTATGGATGTACTATTTCACACACTTGCAGTACCATTTTCAGACGGTACAAATTACTATGTTTTCTATATTTTTTAAAAATAATTTAATTTTTAATGCTCACAACACACTAAATGTACGTCTACATCAAACAAATAATATTTTTATAAATTATGTAGAACTATACTTCTAAAATTCTTGATTATGAGGCATCATCAAGAAAAAATATATTCCCCATGATACCCTTTTTCAAGCAACTAAAACCATACAAAAACATAAAAATAAAAATAAAAAAATGCATACTACAAATAGGTTTACATCACTACTCAACAAAAAAAAATTAAATCAAAACAATTTTTTGGAAATTAAATATGAGTGTTACAAAACATGCTTTCACGTAATTTTTACCCTTGCAAATCTGCACAAGACAAGGCAACAAAGGGGAGGGAGAGAAAAAAATAAAAACTATATATAAAATGCCCCAAAACGCCACTTCTTGTGGGTGTCCGTGGCAGTGCCATTTTTGTCAAACTTTGACCAGGTGTGTCAAAAAAATGATTTTTTCGTCTAAATGTGTCAAAAATGGGACGGAGCCACGTAAATTGACCGGCCTGTTATGGCCTAACCTAACAAGAACACAGACACTAGGAAAAACAGATGGAGCGTAGTCCATTCTGGAATGAGGATGTTGCAGTATTTTCTCAATAATTACTTATTATGCTTTTAGAAAACATACAAAGAACCAGAGAACAATAGTTGTGATATATTACTATCAAATACAATAAATACACATACGGTGGAGCAGAAAATAATTAGAACATAAATGAAAACGGAGCAAGGGTAGAAAATATCTATTTTTAGTAATTATCATAACAAAATCAAGAGGTGTGCAAGTGTAATAGCCCGCACTTCCGGACCATTAATTCTAAAATCAAAACTAAAATACAATACAATAATTAATCCAAATTTCTATTACAAAGGTGTCTATTACAAAAGCGCAGCTAATGGAAATCCAAAAGTCAATCTACTCCAATTTTGATTCATCGAACTTGAATGTTATCCAACTCGAATTTTAGGCGAAACCTGAAATTGTAAGAATGAGCTATACAACCCAGCAAGAAAATAATCGATCCAACTAGTAGGCCAAGTAACACATACACATATAACAAAATACGATAAGCTATACGATATACGAAACACACACTTTCGATAAACTTTCATATTCTTATTCGTATTCGATACACACAATACACATAACACATAAACAACAATAATTCGAAATCCATAATTCATTCTACGACCACTACAACCCGGTGATAACGGTCCTAAATTTTCACAAAACTGTCACTACAATCCGGTGACTGCGGTCCTAAGTTCTTATTCGATATTTTCACAAATCATAGCACAAATCAGAGATCCAAAATTATCGTCTAAACACCACAGAGATACAATAATACATATACTTGTAACACATAATACTTTCAAAAATATCATAACTTAGCTCATGTTTTGATAATCAAATATACATGTATCACACAATTTTGAAAATACTAGTAAGATCGATCGAAAACTTATCTCAAAAATTGACCAGATCTGAATTTACCCTTTTTGACCCTCTAAATGACGTTATCTTGAAAAACATGAAACACGAAAGTTGTAGAGAACGACAAGAGTTTTCCGAAAAGTCCAGGATCACTGAATTTCAACTCACGATAAATTTTCTACAAATTTTACAAGACTGCTGATTTTTGTTGAGAAGAGCCCTACGAATTTTATGAATTAAAATGAGGAATATGAATATGATTTATTTATAACGATACAAACCTCTGTATCTTAACCTATAAGTTATCCATATTACAATCTGATCTAAATTTTGGGCTCATTAGTCTAATTCAGTTTTAAATCCTTATTCCTTGTCTAATTTTAATTTTTTTTTTATTCTATTATTAATCTAATTCTAAAAATTAGGGGATAGTATAGCAAATTTTATGATTCCTACAACCAGGAAAATTGAATTTAGTGTAAAATGTGTCAGACCCCTTATGTGTAAATAAAACAAAGTCCGGCTCAGAATTTTTGAACTCGGCATTCTGTACTTCACATATTAGTACATTTTTTAACTCTCCATTGTGTTTTCAGTGATTTGCAGAATTACAGAGTCTACAAGTGTCCACGGTCGGGTGAAGTACAGAAATGGACGGTTTTCAAGTCAGATTAACTAAAATAGCCTGTCTCGACAATTTGGCCAATTTTGGCCGGTCAGTTACGCAATCAGCAAAAGAGTATATTGTATACGCATTCTGCAGCAATGTAACCAAACTTTTTTTATTAAAACAAATATTGTAAAACTGGATACGCAACATGTAAAGGAGTATATTGTTTATAAGTAAAGTGGTTACGCATTTAAGGGTGTGGTAAATAAAATTTTATTATTATTTCGTAAAGAGTGTGTATTGCAGGAATACGCAAAATTGATCGCGGTATCTTGAGATAGGAAGAACTAACTTACTTTATTTAAAATCTAATCAGTTCATAATTTAAAAAAAAAACTAAAAATGGGGTTATTGATTTATTTTTAAATATTTCTAAAACCCAAAAGGGCTTATTTAACCCTAAAAAGTTAAAATCTATTAAATTAGGGTTCAAGATAATAAATTTTTCGTTTGATTCCTAGGGTTTAGGGCCCTAAACCCTAAATTAAATTAGGGTTTAGGCTCTAGGATTTAGGGCCTGAACCCTAAACCCTAAACCCTAAATAGTTGTATCGTTTATTGATTTATTTTTAAATATTTTTAAAACCCAAAAGGGGCTATTGAATCCTAAAAAGTTAAAATCTATTAAATTAGGGTTCAAGATAATAAATTAAAATATACCATTAAGTCATGTCCTTAATTTAAAAAATTGGTTTCAATACGCAATCTTTAGTGACTTGTTTATTAAATAATTATTTTAGAACTAATTACGCATTTTCTGATTGCATAGCATGAATACGCAAAAGCGAGGTGGGTATTAGACCGGCCATAATTGGCCAACTTTTGAGAATGGGCTATATTTGTATGAATGGTTGAGAAAAGGGCTATTTCTGTGAATTTTTCCATATAGTAGTTTGGGGGAATTTGTGGATCAAATTCTTGGTGCATACTACTTTTCCTTTGCCTTGTGCCTTTCTAGTAGTTACTGCTCTTATTGTTTAACCTTCTCTACGTTTGAATCGTTAAATCCCTACAATCTTAAATTAACGGGATAACTATCAACCAAGTTGTTCACAGGTAAACTTGTGCTTAACTTGGCCAAAAGGCTGAAAGGCATCTACCAATATCTGCTGAACATAGCATTGGTTATGGCCAAGTGAACATTTCATGCCCCCAGCCTTTATTCAATTGGTCGTGCTTCCAGTAAGTTCAATCTATGGCGGCCACTCCTCCAAAAAGGTCCTTCACTCCCGAATGCATACTTTTGCACCGGAAATTATTTGATCATGTATGCTACTATTACATAAAAATGCCACAACTAGATGAATGATATGAAATCCAATGTGTAATGACATAGAAAACCAGGAGAACAACATTCAATGGATTACACCTTGAAAATTATGAGGTTGGGATTATCGTAAAGCAGTCAACATGCCTTCGCTGTAAGTTCTAACCATTGTCTAATTTTTTCTTCTTTGACTTTATGATCTCTGTCTACACCATGAAGTTAGTAAATCTCGGCTACAAACCAAACACTCACAAATATTCACCTAAGACATCAGGCCCTATACACCACATGGTGTAGCCTTAAAACTTGGAAATTATACAGAAGAAATACTCAAATTTTGCACAAATTTACAAACACTTTATATTTCGTTTTATCTCCAATTTCCTCCTCTTGCTGATTAAACAAGTCAAATAATAATTGGAAAATTTAAACTTTTAAGGCAGCAGAAGCAACAGGAAATCATAAAAATGAACTGCATACTGCAGCAGTACAACTTAGAAGCATACTAAAAATACAGTTTTTCCATTTAGATATCACACCAATTTACACCACCCACACTTCTCAAGCTACATTAGCAATTAAACTGAAAAACATCGACTCTCACTTTCCGGGGACAAAGTTAGTGGCAAAAGCCCAGGAATTGTTGTTAACAGGGTCTGCAAGGTGGTCAGCTAAGTTCTCTAGTGGTCCCTTTCCTGTCACGATAGCTTGCACAAAGAATCCAAACATTGAGAACATGGCTAGTCTTCCATTCTTCAGCTCCTTCACCTTCAGCTCAGCGAATGCCTCTGGGTCTTCAGCAAGGCCTAATGGGTCGAAGCTTCCTCCGGGGTAGAGTGGGTCAACAATTTCACCAAGAGGTCCACCAGCAACACGGTAACCCTCAACGGCACCCATCAAGATAACTTGGGTAGCCCAAATGGCCAAGATGCTCTGAGCATGTACCAAGCTTGGGTTGCCCAAGTAGTCAAGTCCCCCCTCGCTGAAGATTTGTGATCCAGCCTTGAACCACACGGCCTCACCAAACTTAACACCATTACGAGCCAAGAGCTCTGGGAAGACACACCCAAGAGCTCCAAGCATTGCCCATCTGGAGTGGATCACTTCAAGCTCACGGTTCTTGGAGAAAGTCTCGGGATCAGCTGAAAGCCCAGCAGTGTCCCATCCATAGTCACCGGGAAATTCACCAGTGAGGTATGATGGGGCTTCACCTGAGAATGGGCCCAAGTACTTGACGCGGTCTGGACCGTACCATGGGTTGTTAGACACTGGTGCTTTGACAGTCTTTCTCATGGAAACTCTTCCATTTCCAAAGAGCTCAGATGAAGATGGAGCTACTTTGACTGCCTCTCCAGCCAAAGCTGGGGAAGAGAGGGCCATTGTTGAAGTAGCCATGATAGTGTAAATGAAGTATGAAGATGAGGAAACTCTGTTTATGACTGTAAGTAGTTTTGGTGATGGAAGAATGGTGAGAGTCTGTTGCTACTTATATGAGCCCAGGGACAGCCTACTAGTTATCTTGTAACATCATTATCTATATTTTCATTGGTTTTCAAGATTTTATCCAAGTTTCCCTTCTCTGATATCCACTAGTTTGAGATTTTACCACAAGATGTTAATAATCAAGTAGGGTTATCATCTGCAACATCCACTAGTTTTAAACACTATCACAAAATCCCAATAATGATGTTGATGTAGGGTCATCATCCTCAACAGAAGTTCTTAGTTGTGATCAAGAGGATTACTGAAAGAAGTTAATCTCTTACATAATGTTAGTAGATCATCTTGCAACATAAAGTATTATTAGTTTTTCAGGTTTTAAACAAACATAACTTCAAACTTATATGTTCTTGGTTAGTTCTGTTCCCGGAACAATATATTACCATTGAAATGCCAGGCCAAGGAGAACTGGAAAAGCAACTCGAGAAATAGGTAGTTTCATTGAAATTGTAAAACAACAACGTGGTCAAGCAAACAACAACGTGGTCCTGGTTAGTCTAGGCCACTCTTGTATGCATGAGGCAAGCTATGATACATTGCTTCATGAAGATTATGCGGGTTCTGATGTGGCGATTGATAATTGGTTCATACGAACCACCTGTTAGATTATTTTTCTTACAGGGGGACACCTAATGAGTCTAAAGTTATTATGTGGTGTTGACTATTGAGTGTTGCAAAGTACACACAATATCATAAACCAGTAAATATGATCTAACTGTCCACGAGGTTAAACAGTATCCAATATCCTCGAGGTTAAACAGTATCCAATATTGTTTCGGCGTGTGTGATCTTTTTGGTAGTGATTGCAAAAAGAAACATAAAAGTATAAATATAGATCAATAAAACACTGCCTGGGAAATTATAAATCATGACAATAAGTGAACGTTAACCAGAAGTTTAGTTCTACATAATCTATCACACTATCTTTTGAGAACTTACAAATTGATTTTCATAATCTTGTGAGCCCATATTAAATGAGATTAATCTCGTATATATCAAAGGTCACGCATCTTTTTACATGTACAGTCCCTGTATAGTACTTTTTGGTCCAACCAAATTCACTTGTAAAAGCACTATACATCACTAGCAGCCATTATTTTAGCATATACATATATACCAAGATAAATAAATAAATGATTAGCAAATAGAATCTCTGACCAGCTCCAACTACGATCCTTTTTCCTAGGCTGCAAGTATACTTTGCATATTTTGCCGGTAGCATTACCTCCAAACAGCTTCAACGCGCCCTAGCCTTAAAGAATGTCGCCAGTACGCCAGTTTCCTCTCAAATATGAATCGCGTACAGATCAAACAGGACATCAGTTCATATGGAAACCCATTCTAGTCAGTTATATATGCAAAGCTCTCGAAAACTGGCTTTGGACAGTATGAATTGCTGGCATGAATCTCAAGCAAAATACCGAGGAATTAAACAATAACATATCTCAGGAACGATTTGCTGCTTTTGCCCTGGCTACAGACTTGAGATATAATTCCTCGTACTGTAATGCTGATGAGTCCCAACTAAAATCTATGTTCATGTTTTTTTGCACAAGTTGTTGCCAACTGTCTCTATCATTCTTGTAGTGGTAAATAGCTCGGTCTAAAGCACTATTAAATCCCTACAAAAAATAGATACAAGAACCCTTATCAAAATAAAACAAAAAATTGTTTTTACTTTAGAATTAGGTAATTTTCCTTAGAGTCGATGGATGGTGAGTAAAATCAACAGCTCCGCGGATTTCTATTAGCTAAAGTGATACAGAATATTTAAACCTGTGTTCAGCAATGTCAAGATTTGAACTCATGAATAAGTACATGTGGAGGACATATTTACAAGCAGTCAACATAATAGACTAATATTTAAAACAAAGAGATATCATCAAGTTCTGTAAATTTATTTAGAGTTTGGAGCTTAAGGTTGTCAAGTTATCAGCATCAACAAAGACAACTTACGAACAAAGGTATGATTTTGTACAAGCTTCTTCACAGCCTCACCTCGTCAAATTTTCATAAAAGAAATATTCAAAAATTCAGATGAACTGACAGAACTGTTAGTATGTTTTAGTCCTGTTCAGGCACTAAAAATGTAATGGTTCTATGAAGGGATCAACCTAGAAAATGACATAGCTTGTTTCATCAGGTTCATATTTGTGTGTAAAACTTACAGTTCAGGTGATGATTTGACTTTACAACACAACTTACTCATAGGACAACTAGAAGTTCAGTGTTGATATGATTAGCAAAAAACATGTATAAATTCAAATTACAGGATTTGGAAAATAAATATAGAATACTTTGTAACTGATATTTCAGAATAGTACTAGGTCACCAAATATTTACCTGTTCATCAGCTGTAAAAAAAGTATAACCATTTCTGAATTGAACTGGAATACTATCGTCGTCGATGTCAAAAACACTTCACGCGAATAGAGGGGAAAATTTGTGAAACAAAATATTAGCACAGATATTCTCAAAGTTGATTACCAGAAAAAAGTAGTCCAACTCCAATATATATGGTGAAGCAGCATTAACTCACCTGTCATTTAGACCTCCAGTTTTTCTAGCTACCGGAACTGAACCATATTTCATTGCTATCATCTGAAAACATATTGTAACTCTTCTCAGAAATCTATCAACAAAAGAACCATAATACATTGGCCATGACTCAAAATGTTGCTTCTCAAGCCACTGAGGACATTTTACCCAATAATTACCTGTGTAAGGCCGCAAGGCTCAAAGATAGACGGAATAATTAGCATATCTGATGCCGCATATATTATATGGGAAAGAGACTCATCATACTTTAATAACAACCTCACATGTTCGTGACTTTGAAAATGATTTGCAATCTCCTCAAATTCTTTCTGCAAATATTGCATTTTAATTAAAAAAAACAATCAGTACAAAGTGAACTAAAACTCAAGTGTTGATACAACAGCGAACTGACAATTACCTGAATATGAGTGTTAGCTGAAATGACTCTTGAAGCTGATAATCAAGAGCTGATTTCTTTATGATATAATTAAGGAACATGAATATCTCTTTATGCTAATTAGTAGGCATCAAGTTATTACCATATTTCATTGTAACTGTTAGCACAATTTGTTGCAATAATGTTGCTGCTATGCAGTATAAGTAAGGCCTTAGTTATCAATAAAATTATCATCTCCAGCTTTCTACATCTTACTTCTCTTACACATTAGCCTGTAATTTTATTCCATATCCAACATATTGGTATCAGAGCTCTAGTCTTAATGGACTTGTGAGATGTAAGAAAAACCTCAGACACACATCCTAAACACAAACACACACCACAAAAATACAAATAGAAACACAAAAACACTCAAACACACCTCCAAATACACAACACACAAACAGACACACACAAACACAAAAACCAAAAATCTTTGATTCAAAATGGATTCGGATCATACATTCACCAGCATTGCACCTCCTGCTTTCGATGGTGAAAACTTCCATATTTGGGCAGCGAGAATGGAAGCTTACCTGGAGGCAAATGATCTATGGGAACCGGTTGAAGAGGATTACGAACTTCCTGCCTTACCAAATAATCCAACCATGGCTCAGATTAGACATCATAAGGAAAGGAAGACCAAAAAGGTAAAGGCAAAAGCTACCCTGTTTGCCGCTGTCTCATCAGATATATTCACAAGAATTATGACCATGAAGACTGCATTTGAAATCTGGAATTTCCTCAAAAGCGAGTACGAAGGAGATGATAGAATCAAAGGAATGCAGGGGTTGAATCTAGTCAGAGAATTTGAGATGCAAAGAATGAAAGAAACCGAAACAATTAAGGTATATTTTGATAGACTTCTTGGAATTGCTAACAAAGTTAAACTCCTTGGAACTGATTTTCCAGATTCTAGAATTGTTCAAAAATTACTTGTTACACTTCCTGAGAAATTTGAAATTACGATTTCATCGCTGGAAAACTCCAAAGATTTGTCAAGCATTACCTTGGCAGAATTGTTAAATGCACTGAAGGCACAGGAACAAAGGAGACTCATGAGGAAAGAAGGATCAGTGGAAGGTGCCTACCAAGCTAAATTTCAGAGCAACAATGGAGGAAAAAACAGAATGTGGCAGAACAAAAATAACAAGCCTGGAGAATTTGAGAGCAACAAAAACAATGACACTTGAGTCTTTCCACCCTGCTCCTACTGCAAAAAAACTAATCATCCTCCAAATAAGTGTTGGTGGAGACCAGATGTAAAGTGTCACAAATGTGGTTAGCTTGGACATATGGAAAGAATATGCAAGTCTCAGCAAGAAGTCAAAGCCGCTGAAAATCAGTATGAAGATGAAGAACAATTGTTTGTAGCATCATGTTTTTCCACCAACAGCTCAGCAGAAAGTTGGCTTATAGATAGTGGTTGTACAAACCACATGACATATGATCGTGAACTCTTTAGAGATCTTGATGAGGCTGTTGTTTCTAAAGTCAGAGTTGGAAATGGAGCATATATCGCAGCAAAAGGCAAAGGAACAGTAGAAATCCACTCTCATACAGGTTCAAAATTTATTTCCAATGTCTTGTACGTTCCCGAAATCAATCAAAACCTTTTGAGTGTTTCTCAGTTGATAAAAAAAGGCTACAAAGTGTTGTTTGAAGATAACCATTGCGTCATTAAAAATTCAAAAGATGAAGATATTTTCAAAGTTCAAATGAGAGGCAAAAGTTTTGCCTTAGATCTGATGAAAGAAGAGCAAGCTGCTATACACAAAGAAGACGCTGACACAATGTTATGGCATAAAAGGTTAGGGCACTTCCATCATGCTGTTATACTTTTTATGGAGAAGAACGATATGGTGAGAGGGTTGCCTGTGTTAGAGAAGGAGCCACCAAATTGTGTTGCTTGTCGGTATGGAAAGCAAAATAGACTTCCTTTCCAATAAAATAATGCTCGGAGGGCCAAAGAAAAGTTACAGTTGGTGCATACTGATGTTGTTGGACCCATGAGCACACTATCATTAAATGGCAGTAAGTACTATCTTGCATTTATTGATGATTATTCAAGAATGTGCTGGATTTATTTTATGAAACAGAAATCTGAAGTTGCTGAAATTTTTGGTGCTTTTAAAACTTTGGTTGAGAATCAAAGCAAGTGCAAAATCATGATGATCAAATCTGATAACAACACTGAATACACATCTGAAAAATTTAACAAGTTTTGTAGAGATGCAGGCATTGAGCATCAGTTGACAGCACCATACACTCCTCAACAGAACGGTGTTGTGGAGAGAAAAAATCGGACAATTATGGAGATGGCGAGGTATTTACTCCATGACAAAGGGCTGCCAAAGAAATTTTGGGCCGAGGCTGCAAATACGGTTGTCTTCTTACTGAACAGACTGCCAACAAAAGCTTTAAGAAGGGTGACTCCATTTGAAGTGTGGTATGAATACAAACCCAAGTTGAATAATTTGAAAACATTTGGTTGTATTTGTTTCTCTCATATCCCTCAGGTCAAGAGAGACAAATTGGATAAGAAATCAGAATCAACAATTTTTATAGGCTACACCTCAAATGCCTATCGGATCTACCAACCACAAAACAACAAAATCATAATTAGCGGAGATGTTCATTTCCTTGAGGCTGAAAAATGGAATTGGGAAAAAGACGAGCAGGATATGAGTCAAGAGAAAAATGATGATGTAGATGACGACCTGTTAGAGGAACCAGACCACTCTCCGAGATTTATGAAAAATGCAATGTGGCTTTATTGGAACCAACTGGGTATGAAGAAGCTGCAAAGGATCAGAAGTGGATAGTTGCAATGCAGGAGGAGATCAAAATGATCGAAAAAAATCAGACATGGGAGTTGGTGGACAAGCCTAAACACAAGAAAGCTATAGGAGTCAAGTGGATTTATAGAACCAAGTTGAATCCTGATGGTACAGTAAACAAGTATAAGGCAAGACTTGTTGTCAAAGGGTATGCTCAGATATATGGGGTAGATTTTTCTGAAACTTTTGCACCAGTTGTGAGGATGGAAACTATAAGAATGTTGCTGGCTCTTGTTGCGCAAAATGGCTGGATATTACATCAAATGGACGTCAAATCAGCATTTTTGAATGGTTTTCTGGAGGAGGAAATCTTTGTCGAACAGCCTGAAGGTTTTGTTTGTTAAGGACAAGAGGATAAGGTATACCGGCTAATAAAAGCTTTGTATGGCTGTAGACAAGCGCCAAGGACCTGGTACAGCAGGATTGATACTCATATGTTAAACTTAGGCTTTACAAAAAGTCTAAGTGAAGCCACACTTTATGTCAAAAAGGCTGATGGTGAAATTCTCATTGTGTCATTATACGTTGATGATTTACTTGTAACAGGTAGCAGCTTGAACCCGATTGAGAAGTTTAAAGATGAAATGAAAAATGTGTTTGGGATGACTGATCTTGGACAAATGACTTTCTTTCTTGGCATGGAGGTGCAGCAAAATAATAATGAGATATTCATTTGTCAGAAGAAATATGCCAAAGAAATTCTCATGAAGTTTCACATGGAGGAGTGCAAGGTTACTTCAACCCCAATGAATAACAAAGAGAAGTTTTGCGAAAAAGATGGTGCTCCTAAAGTTGATGAAGAACTCTACAGAAGTTTAATTGGATGCTTGATGTATCTAACCACAACTAGGCCGGATATCATGAATGCGGTAAGTATCCTTTCAAGGTATATGCATTGTGCTAGTCAAATTCATTTTCAAGCAGGAAAAAGAATTTTGCGATATGTTAAAGGTACAACTGATTATGGAGTAAAGTTCAGTAAAGTTGAGAATTTTAAACTCCATGGTTATGCTGATAGCGATTTGGGTGGATGTGAAGATGATATGAAAAGCACCACAGGTTATTGTTTTAGCTTTGGTTCGGGAATGTTCTTTTGGAGTTCAAAAAAACAAGAAATAATTGCTCAATCCACGGCTGAGGCAGAATTCGTAGCCGCTACTGCTGCAGTAAATCAAGCCTTATGGTTGAGAAAGATTATGATGGATCTGCACATGGAACAACAAGAAGGCACACCAATATTTGTGGACAACCAAGCTGCAATTGCAATTGCCGACAAACCAGTGTTTCATGATAAAACCAAGCATTTCAAGATCAAGTTTTATTTTCTTAGAGAAGTCCAGAAGGAAGGTGAAGTGAAACTAATTCATTGCAGTTCAGAAGTTCAAAGAGCCGACATCCTAACAAAAGCACTTCCAAATAATAGATATGAGTTATTGAGACACAAGCTTGGCGTTTGCAGCTCCAGAGCCAAGGAGGAGTGTTAGCTGAAATGACTCTTGAAGCTAATAATCAGGAGCTGATTTCTTCCTGATGTAATTAAGAAACATGAATATCTCTTTATGCTAATTAGTAGGCATCAAGTTATTACCATATTTCATTGTAACTGTTAGCACAATTTGCTACAATAATGTTGCTGCTATGTAGTATAAATAAGGCCTTAGTTATCAATAAAATTATCATCTTTCTACATCTTACTTCTCTTACACATTAGCCTGTAATTTTATTCCATATCCAACAATGAGGAACTGGGCTTGAACCAAGAAGTACAAACTGTCATCCCAGCTCCACTGTCCGATAAATTGCATGTCTTATAAGATGCACACCCTTTTGGGGAACCAATCTGGTTACACAACCAACCTGCACAGCAAAAATTGATTACATTAATTAAAAGTCTGCACGCAGAGTAAAATAAATAACTCGCTGACAGCAACAAATCAACAAATTTCCGATTTAAATCTGTAAGCTATTTAGTGAAAATTCTGCTCAAAGTTCTGATATGTATTTTGTTGTCTTCACAAGGACAAAATTCTTAACAACTTTGTTAACGTCGACTCTCCAAGTAACGAACAAAATAAACACAACACTCATTTAATTTTACTAGGCAATCGAATCCCATGAAATTGTTTATCATGTTTTGCAATTTTTAGAAGATAACAAGAGAAATTTGGAACTTCTATTTAACCAAATAATTAAGCACTGTAAACAATTTTGAAATTCAGTGCAGCTGTGATGAGAGCTTGCAATTGAACAAGATATAATTACTTTTGCTTACCACAACACTATATTCCCAATATAAAGAGATCGCATATAATGAAAAATATAAGTAATGTAGTTCTTGAACAAGAAAACAGCCTAAATTTACCAATGGTCTGCAGACATCAGCAGAGGAAAGGTGAAGTTGTCTTCTTAAAGCTTCCTTATTATCGCGTTTACCCTGAAGATCATTGACGCTGTACTGAACTTTAAGATATATATCAGTTGCTGGATTCCATGTGTCAGTATCAATTCCATTCAGAATTCCAACAAACTTTTTAGAATGTGAATTGAAAGTTGAATGCAAGCCTTTTCCTCCCTGTTCAATGGACAAAATGCAAAAACCTTCAGGATTCATATCATCATTATTTGACAATAAACAGAATAAAAGCAAAAACTCGTAAGAATTTCAGGTCAAACCAAGCAGTAACAATCATGATGCTTATGACCTGTTCTCCTAACATTTATTATTGAGGTTAAATTAACAATTATTATGGTACCATCTTTAATTAAATGATATTTTATGGAAGTGGATATTTTGATCTATCAACAATAACCAGTCATCCCTAACAGGTTTTAGGCACTCCAATATAGAGCTGCAAACGAACAGAGCCGAGCTGATTGATATGATCATAAACCAATTGATATGATCTAACGGTCTGTAAGGATCAGAAGTGTCAAGCATGCTGGTTACGATTAAAAATGCAGAACATCAACAAGCTTGAAGAACATGTATCTGATGTTAATTCTGAATTACAAGAAGAAGCTGCTAAAAATGAACGTGAAGTGGATGAGCTTTTGACATTGAATGAGCTTAGAAAGTCTAGAAGGGAGACCAGGGAACCCAATTGGCTGAAGGATTACTACAGGGGTAAATCCGGAAGAAAGCATTGAGATTATTACAAACATTATGACATATGTAGGGTTAATACTGTTACTAGCATTATGACAGATGTAAGGTTAGGATTGTTGCTAGTATTTTCCTTGCGTTTGTAATATATGATGATGAATGTTGGAAACAAAGGGTTAGGAATGAAAATTGTTATTTCACTTAATCTTTCTTTTCCTTTAAGTTTAACTGAGACTAAAAACTAGCTTCACTGGTGTTTTCATTGAGAGGGCTACCATGGCCAAAATCTCACCTAATTTACAGAAGTCTTTACCAATCAACTTCAACAAGGGCAGAATCAAGTCAATGGCCTTCAAGGTCGGGATGAGCAACACAATTACAGATATAATGAATTTGTCCCAAAAACCAAGTTAACATTCCCTCGATTTGGAAGTGGAGAGCCAACAGAATGGTTATATAAAGTTAATAAGTTTTTTGAGTATCATCGAACTCCGGAAACTCATAAACTTTCTTTGGCTACTCTACATCTTGATGGAGCTGCTTCTATATGGTATCAGTGGATGGAGACTAACCATCTTGTGCATACTTGGCCAGAATTTGAGATGCAAATTCGTATTCAATTCGGACCTTCACCATATGAAGATCCTAACACACAGCTTAAAAAATTGAAACAGACAGGAACTATTACTGATTACAAGGTAAAATTTCAGTACCTTACAAATAGAATTCATGGGTTGCCCGAGTCATTTTTGAAAGGTTGTTATATTGGTGGGTTGAGACATGATATTCAATGTGAAGTTATAGCTAGCCAACCTTACAATTTACAGCAAGCTATAGGTCTCTCTAAATTGTATGAGGGAAATTTTAGTTATGAAAATTATCTAACAACCAGCAAAAGAATTTTCAATCCTCACATGTACAGAACCCTAAACCCATCTCAATATTTTTCCAAAATCATATCACACCATTTTTTTCTGACAAGGCCCAAAATGCACTGAGTGTTGCTCCGCCTTATAACAAATTGCCAATTAAATGACTGACTTATGTAGAGAGGCAAGCTAAAAATGAGAAGGGTCAATGTTATAATTGTGAGGAGAAGTGGCATAAAGGCCACATATGCAAGAGTCAGATGTCGTTATTATTACTTGATGGGGTCGTTTCAGAAGGCTGTGAAGAAATACTCACGTTGAATGATGCTAATAATGTTGATGAGTTAGCTGATGAAATTGGTAATGAAACTGAACAAGGCAGTTTATATGCGTTAATTGGGAATTCAAAGTCTAAATGTTTGAGAATGGATGGCAAAATTGATAACAAGTTTGTACAGATTCTGGTGGATGGAGGGAGTAGTCACAATTTTATACAAACTCGAGTTGCAAAGTTTATGGGTCTCACAATCACACCGTCAACTCAACTTTTTGTTATAGTTGGTAATGGGCAAAATTTGAAATGTGTTGGTCAGTGCGCAGATGTGAAGTTTACCATCCAAGGGCACCAATTTAAGAGTGATTTCTATGTGATTGATCTACACGGAGCTGACCTTGTTTTAGGAGTGGCATGGCAAGAGTCGTTGGGGAAATTAGAATTAATTTTCACAAGTCTTATTTGAAATTTATATTGAATGGGAAGGAAGTGTGTTTGCAAGGAAATCATTCTCGTAGTCTTATTGAACCTCTTTCGGCTTCCAATCTCGCCAAGTTAATTCAAAATAATGAGGTATCTCAATTTTTCATGATACAATTTTTACCCCAGCCTACTACCACTGCACAATCCACTTTGCATTCTCTTAATTCTGAAAATACCTCACTTTCATCCACATCAGTATCATCAGTATCATCCTTACATTCACATCTCGATATAACCAAAATACTCGAATCATATTCCAGTATATTTGATGAACCAAAAACCCTTCCACCAAAGAGACCATTTGATCACCACATAACTTTAGAACTAAATGCTAAACCTGTCAATGTTCGCCCAAATAGGTTCACACATTTTCAGAAAACTGAAATTGAAAAGCAAGTGCAACACATGCTTGAATTGGGGTTAGTAAGGCCAAGCATTAGTCCTTATAGCTCTCCGATCCTTTTGGTTAGAAAAAAAGATGGCACATGGCATTTGTGTACTGATTATAGGGCATTAAATGCGATAACATTGAAAGACAGATTTCCGATTCCCACTGTTGATGAGTTGCTTGATGAGTTGGGAGGAGCCGTATACTTTAGTAAAATTGATCTACGTGCAGGTTTTCACCAAATCAGAATGGTTGAAGAGGATATTAGCAAGACTGCTTTTCGCACCCATTGTGGACATTTTGAATATTTGGTATTGCCGTTTGGTTTATCAAATGCTCCGTCTACATTTCAAGCCACCATGCATACAATATTCAGACCATTCTCGAGACAATTTGTAACCATTTTCTTTGACGACATACTAATTTACAGCAAGGATTGGGAGTCTCATAAACAACATTTGATAATGGTGTTTGATTGTTTGCAAAACAATTCCTTATTTGCGAAACTTTCTAAGTGCAAATTTGCTGCTACTACCATGGAATATCTTGGAAATGTTATTACACCAGAGGGAGTACATCCTGATCATTCTAAGATTGAAGCTGTTACGTCATGGCATGCACCAACTAATTTGAAGCAACTAAGAGGCTTTCTTGGATTATCTGGATATTACCGTAAGTTCGTTAAAGGTTATGCTTCAATTGCTTCTCCTTTAACTGATCTTCTTAAAAGAGATGCTTTTGAGTGGAACGAAGAACGAAAAAGCGAATTGTGCATTGAATCAGCTTAAAGAATCTTTAGTTAGAATCCCTGTATTGTTATTACCATATTTCTCAAAACCATTTTCAATTGAGACAGATGCATCAATATTTTCAGTTGGTGCTGTATTGCTACAAGAGGGTCACCCCATCTCTTATTTTAGCAAGAAACTCTGTCCACGCATGCAAAAGGCCTCCACTTATGTTCGAGAACTCTTTGCCATCACATCTGCGATTGCGAAATGGAGGCACTATCTATTAGGTTCCAAATTCTACATCTATACCAACCAGCAAAGCTTGAAAAATCTGATGCAACAGGTGATACAAACACCTGAACAACAGTACTATTAAACCAAATTGCTTGGTTATAATTATGAGATATTGTACAAGCCGGGTAGGTCTAATGCAGCTGCAGATGGGTTATCACGAAAACCTGATCATAACCAGCCCTCTAGCTCTCTTATGGCCATTTCTGTTTCGAAATTTATTATTGTAGAAGACATAAAGAGAGATCAGGCAGTAGCACCCGAACTACAAATTTTGAAAGATTCGATCCCTCCTATAGAATGGACAAAAGTTGATGGGCTATTTTTCTATAAAGGTAAAATTTATATTCCTCAAGGATCATCCTTAAAATCAGTCATTCTTCAAGAATTTCATCAATCTCCAGTAGGTGGTCATGGCGGTGTACACAAAATTTACATGAGACCTAGTGCAAATTTTTTTTTGGCACAACTTGCGGAAGGATGTAGCTGCGTTTGTCAAATCTTGCGTCATATGTCAACAAGTTAAAGCTATCAATACATCACCTTATGGTCTCTTACAACCTCTGGAGATACCAAAAAATGTTTGGGAGGATATTAGTATGGATTTTATTACCCATCTTCCCGTTTCTCAAGGTTTTACTACAATTTTTGTTGTAGTTGACCGGTTCTCGAAAGCAGCCCATTTTGGAGCTCTACCAGCACATTATACTGCTTCAAAGGTAGCTCAGTTGTTTATGGACATTGTGGGAAAGCTACATAGCATTCCTAAATCAATTGTCAGTGATCGTGATGCTATATTTTTGTCAAAATTCTGGCAAGAATTGTTTAATCTTCAAGGTACTTCTTTAAAGATGTCGTCTTCGTACCACCCTCAAACAGATGGGCAGACCGAGATAGTGAATAAATGTCTTCAACATTACTTGCGTTGTTTTGTATCGGAGGAAACTAATTCATGGCATAAGTTTCTTGGGCTTGCAGAATGGTGTTACAATACTTCTTTTCACTCTACTATTGGGCAATCTCCATTTGAAGTGGTATATGGCAAACCACCACCCGCATTAGCTCAATATATTCCGGGAACATCTCAAATTGATGTTGTTGATGTCTCTCTGCACACCAAAGATGTTAAACTCCAAATTTTAAAGAAGCAACTTGAAAGTGCACAACAAAAAATGAAGACAACAACTGATAAACATCAAACTGATAAAAGTTTTGGTATCGGGGATTTAGTTTTAGTCAAACTCCAGCCATATCGTCAAAACAGTGTAGTTTCTCGGCCTTTCCACAAGTTAAGCAAACGTTATTTTGGTCCTTTCCCAATCCTCTCAAAAATTGGTAATGTATCGTATAAACTCCAACTCCCTGAATTCTCTAAAATACATCCAGTGTTCCATATCTCTCTGCTAAAGGAATTTAATGGCTTGTCGACTGAATGCATGACTTCTCTGCCATCCAACAGCTACAATAATTAACCTCTTTTTCATCCTGTCACCATTTTATCAACACGTATGAAATTGATTCAGCATTCTTGGGTACCACAATCCCTAATCCAGTGGGAAGGACTTCCACTAGAAGAAGCTACATGGGTGTGACAAAGATATTTCTTCTTTTCTCCCTAATTTGCACCTTGAGGACAAGGTGTCTGTTGAAGAGGAAGGTATTGTTACGATTAAAAATGCAGAACATCAACAAGCTGAAGAACATATATCTGATGTTAATTCTGAATTAGATTAAGAAGCTGCTGAAAATGAACGTGAAGTGGATGAGCTTTTGACATTGAATGAGCTTAGAAAATCTAGAAGGGAGACCAGGGAACCCAATTGGGTGAAGGATTACTACAGGGGTAAATTCGGAAGAATGTATTGAGATTATTACAAGCATTATGACATATGTAGGGTTAAGACTATTACTAGCATTATGACAGATGTAAGGTTAGGATTGTTGCTAGTATTTTCCTTGCATTTGTAATATATGATGATGAATGTTGGAAACAAAGGGTTAGGAATGAAAATTGTTATTTCACTTAATCTTTCTTTTCCTTCAAGTCTAGCTGAGACTAAAAACTAGCTTCAATGTCTTAGTTACAAGCAACTCATTTTTCGCCATTTCCATCGGGCCTTGCAGTAGCTTTTGCTGAGCTGAAGGCCAAGAATCAGCCACTCCCTGAAGGTTTCAGCCTTAAAGTTTTTAGTTTCCTCGCAATTTTTTCAACAGTTTAACTACTTTCTATGATAATTTTTCAATGATTATGAGTTCTTAATTGTTAGTGATTGTAGAAAGATCATTTTTCATGGGAAAATGAATTTTTTCGTCACCCAACTTATTGTGTGTTTAGAAACTTACCACTCAACTATATTTTTTTTGTTTTACTCACTATGTTAGGTTCGGATTTTTTTTAGTCACTAACGTTAGGTTCAGATTTGATTATTAGTATTGTGTCAATTTTCTGTAGCATTATTAAAATATAGTGATAACTAATACAATAAGTGTCATATGTGTATTATAAGAAAGCTTAAATGTGTCTGAGTTTGCTAGATGCATATTGAGGAGTCGTATAATGTCTGAATTATTTACATATGTTATAGGAAAGACGCATATTGTTATTTTAAACATTTGGTCAGAACAGATGTATATACATTGTAAACAGACGCATAAAGTCAGTTCATATACGTCTATTACTTTTTAGGTGGGGTACTAAACTCAAAACCAAACTTATTAGGCAGAGGCATCACAATCCGTACTAAAATTATTGGGAAATAAAAAAATAAAAAATTTAATATAATCAAATTAGCAAACTGATCATAAAGTACTTATAAAAAAATAAAAAATTACATATCAATATTTTACCAAACGACACTTTCAAAAACCCAATGAAATCACCAGTCACAAACTCTTATGGATCCAAAATCAAAACTATAAACTCATCCATTCTAATAGAATTGTGAAAAAAGTATATATATAAACACAAAAATATAATAATGCTATAATAATGTGAATTTGATATTAAATCAAACAACTCTCACAAGATATTTATCTTACAAACATAGTTTTATAACTTATTTTAAAGATTTTTTTGTATATAAAAATTTAAACGTTAAATTATTGTTTAGAAAAAAATTAAAAATAATTCATGAAACTACATCTTTTAGGAGCCTTAAAATACTTGTCAAACTCTCGTCAACAAGGTAAACGTCTTGGGGATATATGGAGTACTATATATAAAGATATAGATATATATCAAATCATTAAAATATTACAACTACCACTATATTTTAATAATACTACCAAAAATTGACATAATGCTAATAATCAAATCCGAACCTAACTTTAGTCACTAAAAACAAATACGAACCCAACATTAATGAGTATAAGAAAATAAAATAATAGTTAAATGATAAACTTCTAAAAACACGATAAGTTGGGTGACGAAAAAAATCATTTTCCCTTTTTGCATCATCTATCAAATTATCTATGAAAATTTATAACCTTCCATTACGCTCATAGATTTTAAAATTTCTCTGTTAAAAATCTTCACAGATATCACTGTCAACAGCCAGATAAGTTCTACCGAGCTTGTATGTATCAGAGATTATGCAACTTACATGTACAGTACATGTATAATATTTTCTGGTCCAACCAAATTCACTTGTAATAGTGTTGGAAAAAATTAGAGAAAAGTAAACACCTACATTTTAAAGAACTTGTAGTGCTTTTTTCATATCTATCATATATAAAGAAAGTAGCCAAAATAGCCCATAAACAGGCCTTACAAAACACACTAAACTAAACACCATTTAGTGGATAAATTACGTGTTCATAAGTTATTCCAGAACTTCACTACCCCACTACTAAATGATTCTAGAATAATACTTTTCTCAAATAGTTAATCTATTACTAAATTTGTAAAACATCTAATAATTAAATATAATAAACTAAACAATATTTGAAGTATAAATCTAACAAATAGCAGTATAAATCAGTAGCAGTCAGCACATCAGCATTTACAAAGATGAATTTATAATTGATTAGATATGTTCTGTAAATGGAAAAAAGGAGGAGCAAATAGAATCTCTGACCTGCAAGTGTATTCTGCATACTTTGCTGGTAGTAGAACCTCCGAACAGGTTAAACATTGCTTTCCTAGACTTCAAGAATACGTTACCACTATGCCAAAGATTCATTTAAAATTTTAAAGCCTAAATTAGGAGTGGATCCAAAAAACCTCATTTTGATCAGGACATGGATATTGATAAGCATAAGCTTCTGAGGCCCAAGAGAATGAATTTTCGATTTGTAGAGGAGGTTAAATGGTCTAGAGATGCAGAGATTACTAAGTTGAAGAGCCAATTTGGAAAAGCATGAGCGAAAGAGTTGAAGGCCAAGCAAGCACAGGTTGCAAAGGCGAAAGTAGAGCCGGATATCAATCCCATCCTGATTGAGGTGTCGGAGAGAGTGATTGTGAAAGAGAAACCAAAGGAGCCAATTCCTGATGTTGAGTGGTGGGATGCACTTCTTTTGCTAGCTTGTAACTACGATGATATATATGATGGTAAAATAGCGGAAAATAAATGGAGGATGGAGAAAATTACCATTTATGTGGAACATCCACGGCCCACTGAGCCACCTGCTGAAGCTGCTCGTCCACCTCCTCAACCCTTAAAACTAACAAAGAAAGAACAGAAGAAGCTCCGTACGCGGAGATGGCTTGCTAGGGAAAAAGATAAGCAAGAGATGATCAGGCAGGGGTTAATTGAACCTCCAAAACCAAAAGTTGAAATAAGCAATCTGAGGAAAGTGCCTGGTTCAGAAGCAACCCAAGATCCTACTCGACTTGAAATGGAAATCACAAGTGCTGATGCTGCTGAGCGTAAACAAGCTCGTGTTGATAGGAATATGGCATGTAGGCTCACCCCCGATGAATGCAGTGAAAAGAAGATAAGTAAACTTTTTGATGACCCTAACACACTAGAGGCTCTAGTGTATGTCTATAGAATAAATGATCTTTCACACTCCCAGGCCTGCTTTAAGGTTGATGTGAATGCCTAGGAAAACTGGTGGATGTGCTGTGATATCAGATGACATTACTGTTGTGGTAGATGAGGATGAGGATGAAGCTGTTGTGAACAAATGTGTCAAAATGTGGGAGGGAAGTGTTGCTAAATCGAGTTTTTATAGGTTTTTGGTCCACAAGTGCAGGTTAGAAGCAGCTGCTGGGAAGCTATTTTCTGATGCTGGAGTCCCTCAATATTGGGATCTTGGCCAAAATTTTCAAAACAGGCATTCTTGTCACAAACTCTAAAAAAAGAGGTATTTTTGTTATTTTTTCTCTTGCAGTCAGCTTCACAGAGAAATGTAGATTTATAGCAACGTTGGGTAATATTTCTGAAGATTTCAACATATCAACAAGTAGATTATGGAGGACATATGGAATGGTACAAATATTCAATTTTATGGTAAAATGTAAATATATGTAACAAAGAGATGGTTTCAAGTACTCTGAACATATTTAGAGTTTGGAGCTTTAGGTTGTCAAGTTAACAGTGTTAACAAAGACAACTTGCCCAAGATGGCATGATTTCGGGCCAGCTTTTTCACAGCCTCACGTCGCCAGAATTTGCCAAAAAAGAAAGATTCATAATTTCAAGTATTAAGAATCTGGTGGTACTATAGTAATACTAAAGTTGCAAACTATGGAAAATTAAACTTATATAAAAGGATCAGCCAGGGAAATGACTTGGTCTTTTTATAGGGTACATAATTGTGTTTAGAACTTAAACTTGAGTTGATAATTAACTTTACAACTAAACTTACTTATAACGCAACCATTACATGATTAGCAAAACATGTCTAACCTAATAGAAACCAAACAAATAACCATTTCAGAACTCAACTCGAAATAAGCTGTATATAATATTTCAGAATAATATCAGAGCACCAAATTTTTACCTGTTACTCCAGTCTAGAATCCTATTACCATATCTGAACTAAACTGACGTACTATCGCCATCGGTCAAAACACTTCACACAAGAAATGGAAAGAACAAGAGAAACAAATGAGCAAAAAAGTACTAGCACAGATATTCTAAAGGTAGATTACCTAAACCATATAGTCCAACATATAATAGTCACCTGTCATTTAGACATTTTGCATTAAAATTGAGATCGATTTACAACACAAACTCTACTCAGAACTACTTTACCAATGAATAAAGGTCATCTCTCACTTTCCAGGGACAAAGTTGGTGGCAAAGGCCCAGGCATTGTTGTTTACGGGGTCTGCAAGGTGGTCAGCTAAGTTCTCTAGTGGTCCCTTTCCTGTGACAATAGCTTGCACAAAGAATCCAAAGAGAACTTAGCTGACCACCTTGCAGATCCCGTAAACAACAATGCCTGGGCCTTTGACACTAATTTTGTCCCGGAAAGTGAGAGTATAGTATATTAAAACTTTTTTACACTTGTACTGTAGTAATTGTAATTAGTATGTGTGGTGTAAATTGGTCTCAATCTTCTATATTCTAATGCACAGAAAGGTCTGATTATGTCGCCAGGGGCGGACAGCAGTAGGGGTTTGGGTGGGTAGTAGCCCGGCCAAGAAAAATTATGATATTGTTACTATTTTTCTGTCTAAATTATGATTACCCCTTGTCATAACATGGACTCATTAAACTAAACTTTCAGTTAAGGATTTGTTGGTTCTTAATTTTTTTGAATCCATAAAAAAAGCCTAGATTATACCTTGATCACCCTCCGGCTAGGTCTAGGTTTAACAAGCTGGGTATTATCCCCTAATGCTCTAATGTGTGATGTGTCCTCATAGGTATAACTTTACCATTAATGTAATTGTTACAAAAAAAAAAAAAAATTTAGCCCCGGTCAAATTATAATCTTGGGTCCGCCCCTGTATGTCGCTACATCATCTTAACTAGTTTCAGGTTCAAATTCCTGCACAAAAAGGTTCTTTCTTTAGAAAAACCTATTAAGGGCCGGCAACTGCAGAGTAATTTTTGTAGTTGTATGCTCAAACTGCACAATCAGCAACTGTAGCTCGTGAAGCAATACTTTGCAATCTGATATTATTGAGCCTACAGGAGAAACCATAATTTTTTTTTGTTCAGAATGGTTTGAATGAGTAGCAAGGAAGCATACTCAGTTGTGACATTGTGCCAGACATTGTTTTCATCCCAACTTGAGGCCTCCTCAAAACCAAGTGCTTCAGCTTGCGATGGAGTCAGAAATCTCAATCTACTCAACTCAGAGCCAGCAAAATGACATCCTCTATTGTCGACTGCAACACAATCAATTTCATACGATGCTCATTTTCGTTGATACTGGCATCAACCTTAATCTTGATTTTCCTGAGAGGTGGTGTTGTCTAATCTTCGTCGACTGACTCCCACATTAATTCAGAATCTCCATAGTAGGTTATGTAATTAAATTATTAAAGAAACTAAAGTACATGGCCTAGTACTAGTCTATTGCACCGTATTTCTCCAAATCCCTTTTCATATGCCGAATGCTTCAAGCTATGTAAATGCATCTGCAGCTGGTATGCTTAAGATTCCTACAGATTTTAGTTGTATCAAAACTTCTATTCAAATATTTCCAATGATATCATTGTAATTATTATTCTTTATTTGATAATAATTTAAAAAAATTTACTTTCAAATATTTTCATTATATTTTTTTTTATTTCGGAACACTTTATAAAATTATTGTATGATTAAATTAGTTAAGTAAATTATCATATAAAAAAAAATTAGTAATATTGATTAACAAAATTATAAAACATCCTTAAACACTGTGCAAGAAAATATCTATGTTGATGTTAGCAAGAAACACACAAAACCAAACATGAACACCAAGTTATGGAGCAACATAGTTAAGGAAGCACTTGACAAAACATTACTAGTTGGCAAATTTTTCTGTGCTCTTCATGTAACAAACACCTATCTTTTCACCCCTGCTTATGTAAGTATACTCTGTATCTACATCTTTTACACAAATTCTTGAATACAATTCTTTATGTATCTATTATTATTCAAATTCCTTTTGTGGGTATTGTAGGTTTTTGGTCCTAGTATGCTTCCCACTTTCAATATCAGTGGTGATTTTGTATTGGCTGAGAAAATCTCTCCTAGGTTTGGTAAAGTGTGTCTAAACGACGTCGTTTTGATAAGATCACCTGAAGATCCTAGAAAGATTGTTACTAAACGTATTGTGGGTATGGAAGGTGATAATGTTACATACAGCATCAATCCTGAGAGTGATGATTCATTCAAGACTGTTGTTGTATGATCAGTGTTTTTTTTTCTTAATTTTCGGGTTTTTAGTGTATGTGGGATTTTTGTGATTTTGCTGAGTTTTTGTGTTTATGGTTGTGTTTCTTGATTTGGGTTTATTGGGGTTTTATAGTGTATGTTTGTGTATGCGATTTTTTTATTTTTTGATTTGTGAAATCTTGGTTTTTTTTGTGTAGGTGCCTAAAGGTCATGTGTGGATTGAGGGAGATAACAAGTATATGTCCAGAGATTCAAAGGACTTTGGCCCTGTTCCTTATGGGATGATTGTAGGGAGGATTTTTTGGAAAGTGAGTTTCTTTTTATGTTGGTTTAAGTATTTTGATTTTGTAGTATCGGACATTAGATGTTGGTTATATCTTTGAAATATTTGGATATTTTGTGTGTTTTCCTCTTTCTTTGAACTTTTGTTTGCTGCCATATCTTTCATTAGGAGCTTGTCAAGCAAGCGTATAACCTTCTAGAGTTTTCATACTTCATCCTGCAGTGATATAGTCTAGGTATCATACTAAGATAATTTTGGGTAAGATCTAATTGTAATTTTGTAATTAAGTGAATTGCCTCCTGCTATATATATTAACTCGCTCTTTAAACAGAAAGCTTGTCAAGAGCAAAAAAGAAATATTTGAAGCAAACACTGTCATTTGGTATAAATTTTTTGTGTAGTTGTGTCTCCCAATCGACGCGGTACTGCCAGTCGTGCCTAAACTGTTCAGCTGAAGTAAAGCTTAGCACTTGAGTCATGGGTGACCCATGAACTTAACTTTGTAAAATGATTTGACTTGCACTTTATTTGATAACTTGTATTTTTGCTCTGTGCGCCACTTATTTGTACAGATTCTCTTACATTATTCATGGTCTATAGGTCTTTGTAAATTCTCATCTTCTGTTTTTTGATTGCAATCCGTTGTCTCTAAACTAAACTTTTCAACGCAGGTATTGCCTTTTGAATCTTTTGGATCAGCAGTAAAAAAGAGAATAGTATGATGCCATTAAATCTTTCAAGGTACGTCCATGGCACTTCACTGTGTTAAAATGAATGATCTTGTATCACTTCACTTGTCAGGAAAATGAGGATTAGCATGAAATAAAATCATATGTTCTAATTTCATTTGTTCTTTTGGTTAAATGTAAGAATTTATATGAACAGATAGAAAGATGGATTTTTGTTGTAGGTACTTTCATGTTTAGTGAAATAATCTTAACATCAACATTGAACCAACTGTACTGTTCTTGAATTATTTTATTTGTTGGGAAGTTTGTCCCTGACAACAAATTGCAAGATAAGTTTTAAGAGATAAACCACGGGAAGCATAAGGAATTGGGAAGTCCTTTTCAAAATGCAAATATTTTTATTATTGATGAACTACCTGGATGTCGTTTGATGTGTACTAATTTATACTCAAATATAACCGCAAGTCGGATATTGCATTATCTAGTAACCTTTAGCTCCCATGTGCAACTTTTCTTTCATATATCCTATTTTCATAGTCAGTTAATCACATCACTTGGAGATAAATTCACATGCTATATTAGGTCAGATCATCAGAATGTTAAAGAATTAAAAGGTAAATTGCAAATATTTCATATATATCAAATGATCTTCGGAAGCTACAAGGGGTCATGCACATTTCATATAACAATGTGTAAATTGTGTAGGTTCGGCAGGACTAGATTCTGTGAAGCTTGTTTGTACTCCAGTTATATTATAAATTACCTTGCAGTGCACTCATTTTAAATCACCAGTATTCCAGGATGCATCACGTTGTAAAAATTTGGGTCCCAGCAGTATACTTCTATCTTATACTTCTATCTTATTGGAGCTGGCAATAGGCAGTCCCCATTGTACATTAGATGCTAACCTCATCCAAAATCATTGAATATGTTCAGTTAAATTATTATCTGCTCATTTCAGCAATCTCTCTTATTCAATTACCTATGTCACGTGACCACACCATTTTATTATAAAATAAGCCTACAAACACTTTTCCGTAACTCTTATTACTTTGATTTTCTTGTATTTGTGATCTCTGGATTAACAGGGATTAGCATGCTGGTCTCTGATGGAACGGGAATACTTGGAGCTTATAATTTACTAATATTCTAGACTTTTATAGTTTGGAACAATTTTGTAACTTAGCATTATTTAGATATACTTCTTAAAGATCAATTAGTTGATTAAGTTCAAGAGTGTCACAGTCTATTGGGTGCATTCAGTGAAAAAAGCAATTGCTTATTCTTCTTTCTTTGCAGTTGTAGATTGGTTTATTACCCTAGTTGGTAATATCAGATACACAGATTCCTGTTTAAATTTTTTGTTATACGAGTTTAAATCAACTTTGTTTCGTGTAATGTCACCAATTCTAGTAATTACTATATATCACTTGTAGTTTAAATTTGAATCACTGGTCTCCACAATGCAAGTGAAGGTATGTGGTTATGCCCGACCAGGTCACCAGTTTGTTTTCAATTATTTCATTCTTTCTGCACATTTGGATCGGAGTCAGAAATTCACTAAAAATTGAGATTGCAGGACTTAAACACAAGCTATTTTGTTAGGTAAAATATAAGATCTTAAAAAAGAAATGCCAAAACTATCAAATTTGTTTGTTTATTATTTATAAACTAGCATAATTCTAAATTTTTTTACACCATACAATTATATTAGTAAAATTATTGATCTTTTTCTTATAGGTAAATAGTGTTTATAAATGTGTATGATTTTCATGTAAGAGTGTAAGACATTAACAACGTACACAATATTTCTAATATATCTGATTAATAAATTATATATTTTCTTCTTTGTGTCATGTATTAAAATGAAAAAATTTGAACTTAATTCATCAAATGTTGTCAGATATTTATAAAAAAAAGTAAACTAAAAATTAATATGTTAAACACATAGTTTAATAAAGATAAAATCACATATGTGTGTATGTATGTAAATTATTATTTGTTATATTTTCGAGTAAATTATGATGGTCTCGTTTATTTATATGCTAGATATCTTAGTTATGTATATGACTAATCGTTAGCCAAAAAATTATTCAAATAATATGCATTTAAAATTATTCAAAATTGTAATTATCTAAAAATAAATTTTAGTCATTTATTTATTATAGTCGTAGTAGCATTGACAATTAATCAATATCTGTTTTTACTCAATAGAGTATCATACGTAAAGACTAATCACTGATATCCACAAGTTTTTTTTCAAGAATCAGAAGATAAATTTGTACTAATATCTTCATTCAAATCATTTTCAAGTTTTTTTTTATGATTTTAATCTTTCTTTTTATAATAACTTGATAATATTGTATATTATTTTTTTAAAATTAAATATTTTTTAATTCGATAGTTTTTAAAAATATTAGTTGAACTTAATAATTCTTTTAAATTATCGATTAATATTAATTTTTCTTCTTTAGATAGCATAATATAGATTAAATTAAATGGTATTACCTCCGTCCCACTCATTTTTTTACATGTTTTTCACTCGGTACACATTTTAAGGCATATATAAAATCTGGTTCCATAACTTATTTTTAAAATTTTTGTTTTCTCAATAAAAATTTAAATATTAAATTTTTATTCAGACGGGTTTTTTAGGAAAAATAAAAAATTATGGAACTACTAGCAGTCTTAAAATGCGTGCAAAACTATCCTTCTCAAGTATAAAGAATTGAGAGGGACGGAGGGAGTACAATGCATTATAGTTTTAATCTTTTTTTAAATAATTCAAAAAGAATTGTACAATATTTTTCAGCATTAAATATTATTTTTGTAAAACTGTTATTATTCATCTTAAATATTTTTTTCAAAAGATTAAATTAATGTAACTTTTTAATTTATATATATATGTATGTGTGTGGGGGCGCATGTGTGAGTTAAAGTCTATTGAGTCCTTATTTTTTATTGAGTTCGGGAGTTCACATTTATTTTGCAAGTAAAATAGTACGATTTTTTTTGTAAAACATAGTATAATGTGAATCATATTTTACAAACATCACTATTTTAATGAAAATCTTGCAAATTTCATATATTTGACAAGTTAAACATTACAAAACATATTATTTTATATAATATGAGTAATTTGTAGAACATATGTGTTCATAGAACACATGCATATTCAAATACCTTTATATCAAGTAGTTTATTATTTTAGTATTTAAATTATTAAAAATATAAAACCTGAACCATTAGATATTTAAATTGGACTGTAATATAAAGTTAGGATTTTGGACTCCAGTACTTCAAAAAAAAAATAGGGACTCCATGTATATGATTACTTATAATAGCCATATCAAACTGAACAATTTAAAATTTAAGATTTGTTTCACAAATATTTGAATATAACTATATATTTAATTAAATAATACAATAGATAAACTATATTTTTTTATGAATAAGCATCAAATATCTTACCATTTTTAAATAACATATTAATGAAAATTTTAAATTTTAATTTATAGTTATAGTTTAATTATTTCTAAAGATAATGAAAAAAGTAGGACTTTGAAATCATCTCTTTACAAATTCCCCTTCATTGAATAATATTATAAAACTAATTCCTTTTTTAAAGTGAAACATTAATAAAATCGATTTAGTATATTTTCGTAGTTTTAACGGATCTTGTGACATCGCACGTCAAATTCCGAATATATTTAAATATTGGGTCAAGTCTTAAAAACAATAAAGCATAACCAGTAAGTTAGTAATTTTGATACATAATATCAAATAACTTGATCGTATAAAAACCTCAAAAATATTAATTTTTATTAATATAAGAGATTACAAAATTTATCATGATTGATAAGATATTCTCGTCGAGCTTAAATTTACTAAACCTAGACAATGACAATGTATTTTTCAGTTGGGTCATATAGTCAAAATTTGAATATTTTTTTTCAAATGGGTAAAGTTCTAATTTCGAAGGTAGTAATTTTGATACATATTATCAATTAACTTGATCATATTAATATCTCAAAAATATCAATTTTTATAAACATAAGATATCATAAAACTTCTCCTTATTGTTAAAAATTTTCTCGTCGAACTCGTACTTTAATTTAAACCTAGATAGTGACTTTGTATTATCGGTGAGATCATGTAGTCATATTTTGAGTATTTTTTAAAAAATGGATTAGGTTCTTATTTCGAATTCGAAATAAACCGAAATATACTTACTATTTATGACTCTAACATATCTAATGTCGTACACATATATATTACTTATATAAATGTTTTCATTTTAAACATATTAAAAAAGTAATTATATGTACAATTTGACTTTTTATTAAAGAATAAATATTAAAAATACACGAGACATACTTTTTCAAAAAAAAAATTGTTTAATAAATGAGGTAATGATCCGTTTATGTACTATACTTAACTTTATATTTCAAATTCAATTGCTTAAAACTAACTCTATAAATATTTTAGTAATTATGTTTAAAGTTAAAAAAATTATCGTTATTTACGACACTCACATATTATGAATATGATAAAAAAACCCAAGTAACAATATGATGCAGTGGTAAGAAGATGTATATGTGGATGTAAAGACTTGGTTTCGATTGATATACCCAAAATTTGTAACAAAATAATTACAAAATAACGTGGCAACATGGGTATCAAAATGTAATTATTGTGCACAATGGTCCCATATTATTATGAGAAAAAATATCATTTATAAAAAAAATGGTAAAAATTTTTGTAACAATATTTGGACCCTAGAACATTTTACTTTACAAAATTACATAATAACGTAAATAGTAGATACACCCTCAAACATAAATTATATCGAGATACAAAATAAGAAAGAAAGTTATCATCTAATTGAAAGTCATGCATGATGGCCGCGGAAACTTAGAAAATAACGTCTTAAGATCTGAAGAGAGAACACCCAAATATATAAAATAAAAATACGATTACTTATCTAAAATATATGCTTAAGCAAACTACTTGTTGATTGATCCAATTCTTCGATCTTCGAACCCAGTCCAACTACCATCCTGTTCAAAGACCATGACTCTTGAAGGCACTAATCATTTACTTGAAAGCACAAAAATACTTGTTGAATACATAATATATTGCACAAAAATACCTCTTCAAGACAATGAAAAATATATATCTAAAGACACAAAATACCTGTTAAAAGCACCAATGTAATAGTCCGCACTTACAGACTATTAAATTCTAAACCAAAACAAATACAAAATACAATCTATTTATCCAAAATTCAATTACAAAGAAGTCTATTACAAAAACGCAGCTAAAATCGGAAGTCCAAAAGTCAATCTACGTCAAACCTATGGTTCTCGAACTCCAATGCTATCCAACTCGAAATCGACGAAACCTGAAATTGTATGTAATGAGCTAAACAGCCCAGCAAGAAAATAATCGATCCAACTAGTAGGCCAACTAACACATACACATATAACAAAATACGATATTCTATATGATATACGAAGCACACACTTTCGATAACTTTCATATTCTTATTCTTATTCGATATAGACAATACACATACCACATAAACAACAATAATTCAAATCAATAACTCATGCCACGACCACTACAACCCGGTGATAACGGTCCTAAATTTTCAGAAAATTTTCAATACAATCTGGTGACTACGGTCCCAAGTTCTTATTCGATATTTTCACAAACCATGGCATAAATCAAAGATCTAAAATTATCGTTGGTACACCACACATGCACAACAATACGTATATTTTAACACATAATATTTTCAAATATATCATCACTTGGCCCAAATTTTTATAATCAAATATACACGCACAACACACAATTTTGAAAACACTCGCAAGATCGATCGAAAACTTAACTCAAATTCTGACCAGATCTGAATTTAGTCCATTTGACCCTCTAAACGTTGTTTTTTCTTTGAAAAACACGAAACACAAAAATTGTAGAGAACGAAAATATCTTTCTGAAAAGTCCAGAATCGGCGAATTCTGACTTATGATGAATTTTCCATGAATTTTACAAGACTGCTGATTTATGCTGAGAAGAGCCCTACTAATTTTATGAATAAAGACGAAGAAGACGAATAAGGTGTATTTATAACGAAACAAAATCCTCTGTCTTAAACTACAAGTTATCCATATTAGAATCTGATCCAAATTTTAGGCCCATTAGTCTAATTTAATTTTAAATCCTAATCTTAATCAAATTTTAATCTTTTTTATTCTATTATTCTATTATTAATCTAATTTTAAAAATTACGGGATATTACAACCAACAATATATATATATATATTAAATGCACCAAAATTCAAACTCTTAAGGGCACATAACAAGTCATTCATCACGATCTGTGAATGTACAATATTCATGGCACATTAAATATGCTATCGAAAGTTATTTGAATGTATGATTGATAATATGATAATTATTCCTAAAATGTATGTGAACGAAAGGTGTTACATATTATTTACATGTAAAATTTAGATCCACTTAAAAAAAAATTGGAATATCTTTAATAACCTTTATTAATAATCGAAACCTTTTTTTAAGTGGTACCTTGGTTTCACTTATTTTTTGGTACCACCACCTTTCAGTTTCACTTTTTATGATTCATGTTATAACTTTAAGTGTATAATTTTTATTTTTTTTTCATTCATATATGACTTATAATTTGTTGTGCATATGTTGTGTAATTGATGATTTCATAAACAAAACATCTAAGTAGATTTTACTTGGTGAAATTATGTAGCACTCGACAGATAAGAATTATAGTCCCGACGGATAACTCATTATAGTCCCGACGGATGATTAACTTATTATCCATCGAGTGAGTAGCTTATGTAATAATAAGTTTGTAGCACAGTTATGTATGCACCTTTGTATAGAATCTGTAGTAGCATATAAGTCATGTTGACTTTAACTAGATATGCAGAATAAGTTGATTAATTGTACATAAATGATGTCTTGTAATTCTGCATAAGTGAAATAGAGTCAAGTGCCAAAATAGCTACCGACGGATGATTAACAAAGCCATCGACGGATGATCAAATGACTATCAACGGATGTTTAAAATAGCAGTCGATGGATGATCATTTAAACCATCAACGGATGTTCTGAAAGTCGACGGATGATCATATGAAGAATTCAAACAGCAGTTGAACAGTGTAAGCCGACACACAGCCATCGAGATGTATACAAACACACTGTGGAAGCCCATTAACTGGGTAATAGAGGACGAAAAGCAGCAAAGCTTAAGACTGATAGTTTTTATATTTGTCCAGTCTTTTTGACTTTGTAATCTTGGTATTATATAAACCAAGAGAGTAGCAAATAGAAAAATAACCGAGATAGCTGAGAAACACAAAAACAGAGAAATCTTTGTAAGCAGAATCATTAGCATTTCTTGTATTCTCAGTAGTTCAATTTGTAAGCAGCTGTGAGCATTCCTGCACACAGAGTCCTCTCGATATATTATATATATCTCTGGTGGAATTGTTTAAATCCACCAGAAAGTTTTTAAAGACTCTTATTTTTAATTACTTATGTTTTGATTCAATTAAGTTTACATTCCGCATTGTGCTAATCAAAACAAATATATCTATAATCGAGTTGAATATTTTTATTTCGAGAAAAAGGTTCAAGAATTCCATTCAACCCCCCTTCTGTAATTCTTGCTATATTGTTAAGGGACTAACAATTGGTATCAGAGCAAGCTCTTAATCTACAAAGAGTTTAAATATCAAAACAATTCAGCAAGATGAACAAGAAAGATGTTGGAGTCAAGATTCCTTTTCTTGATAAAGATAATTACCATCATTGGAAGGTAAATATGCATCTTCATATGCTTTCTCAAGATGAGGCCTATGTGGACTGCATAGAAAGAGGCCCTCATGTTCCAATGAGAGCTGCAACAGGAAACGAGCCATCTGTTCCAAAGCCAAGGCATGAATGGTCTGATCCTAACATTGAACAAGTCAGGAAAGATAAAAGGCCACGAACATTCTGTTCAATGGTGTTGATGCAGACATGTTTGATAACATCATCAACTGCAAAACTACCAAGGAAGTTTGGGACACAATACAGATAATTTATGATGGCACTGAGCAAGTTAGAGAAAATAAAATGCAGCTCCTGATTCAGCAATATGAGCATTTTCACAATGAAGAAAGTGAGTCACTCATTGACATTTTTAGTAGATTCCAAAAACTACTAAATGCTCTTAAGTTGCATGGAAGAGTCTATCAGACTAAAGACTCCAATCTGAAATTTCTCAGATCTCTTCCAAAGGTATGGAAACCAATGACAGTCTCATTGAGAAACTCACAAGATTATAAGGAGTTTACTTTGGAGAGACTGTATGGCATTCTGAAGACCTATGAGCTTGAGATAGAGCAGGATGAAAGAATGGAGAGAGGAAAGAAGAAAGAAGGATCCATTGCACTAGTTGCTAATCTGGAAAAAGAGAAGGAAGTGAAGATGGAAGCTGTAGAATCAACTTCAAAGGTCTGTGAGAATAAGGGTAAGGGGCTAGCTACAGAAAGTGAAGAATCATTGAGCCAAGATGACATGGAGGACATTGATGAGCACCTAGCATTTATTTTAAGGAGATTTGCCAAGCTCAAGTTCAAAAAGAACTTTTGAGCAGCCAAGCCAAATAGAAACATGGTGGATAAGTCAAAATTCAAATGTTTCAAATAGGGCTTGGCAGGGCATTTTGCAAATGAGTGTAGAAAGTCAGATTCCAGTAAGAAAAGGTTTGAGTCTGTGGATTATAAGCAAAAATACTTTGATCTACTCAAACAAAAGTAAAGAGCTTTTATTACACAAGAGAATGACTGGGCAGCAGATGGTTTGGATGAAGATGAAGATGTCAGCTATGTCAATCTAGCCCTAATGGCCAAGTCTGATGAAACAGAGACAAGTTCCTCAAGCAATCAGGTAATCACTACAAACCTTACATATTTATTTAAAGCTGAGTGTAATGATGCCATAAATGACATGTCTACAGAATTGTATCATTTGCGTGTTACACTTAAGTCTCTCACTAAAGAAAATGCTAAAATCAAAGAAAACAACTTGTTTTTAAGTGAGAGGAATAATGTGCTTGAGTCTCAGTTTGCTGAGTTTGAGAATCTAAAAATTGAGTGTAAGATTGCCAAGGAGGAATTAACTGAGTCCTTGAAAAAGGAAGAAATTTTGAAGAAGCAGCTCGAGCGTGAACAAGAGGTGATTAAAGCATGGAAAACATCCAGGGATGTTCATGCTCAAATCACCAAAGTTCAAGGAATTGAGTCTTTTTGTGATGAAGCCTGGAAAAAGAATAAAGAGAAACTAGAACCTATTTTGGTAGATGAGTTGCTGACAGATGTAGACTCGACGGATGATGAGGACTATCCATCGGATAACAAAAAGTGTTATCCGTCGAATGATAAAAATCCTCATCTGTCGGCTGTAAGCAAACCCATTAGCAAAGCCAAATTAATCAAGCTAAATGATAAGTATGGGTCTGTTTCCAAGAACTTTGTTTCAGGAGAGTCAAGTCAAGCTAAGAAAGGGAAAAAGGCTAATGTTGGTCAAATGACTGTCAAACAGTTAAGTGACAGACTTGAGAAAATAGAGGTAAAAACAGAGACTAAAAAGAAAAACAATAGGAATGGTAAAGTAGGGATTAACAAACACAATAACTACACACCTGATAAATATGCTCCTAGAAAAATCTGTGTCAAGTATGGTAGTGTAAATCATTTGTCTGTTAATTGCAAATCTACCATGCCTACTCCCATGTCTGTTCAGCCTCAATTTCCTAACATGAATGCCATGCCTCCCATGCCTGTTAATGCTACAGAATATGAATGCACAGTTTGCTAATATGCCATTTGCACCTAATCCATATTATGCTGCATACAATATGCCTCAAATGCCATTTAGCATGCCTTACTGGAATAACATGTTTGCACCAAGCATGCCATTTCCTGTTAGCCATAACATGCATGATAATTCTGTTGCATTTAGTGGTTTCAAAGGTACAACCCAATTGACTAAGGAAGAATCTGAAATTCCTAATTCAAATGAGATAAAACCTAAGAAACAGAAGAAGAAAGCTAACAAGGCGGGACCCAAGGAAACTTGGGTACCAAAATCAACTTGATTTGATTTTGATGTATGCAGGGAAACAGAAAGAATCTTTGGTACGTGGATAGTGGCTGTTCAAGACACATGACTGGTGATTCTACCCTGCTCACAGAGTTTAAGGAGAGAGCTGGCCCAAGTATTACTTTTGGAGATGACAGCAAAGGTTATACTGTGGGATATGGCTTGATTTCAAAGGACAATGTCATCATTGAAGAGGTTGCCTTAGTGGATGGTCTCAAACACAATCTGTTGAGTATCAGCCAGCTTTGTGACAAAGGCAACTCAGTAACCTTCAACAAAGAAGCCTGTGTTGTGACTAATAATCAAAACAACAAAGTGGTTCTCACTGGTGTGAGAAGAGGAAATGTGTACCTAGCTGACTTCAACTCAACTAAAGCAGAATCTGTAAATTGTCTTCTCAGTAAAGCAAGTCAAAATGAAAGTTGGCTATGGCACAAGAAGCTATCCCATTTAAACTTTAAGACCATGAATGAGCTGGTAAAGAAAGAACTAGTAAGAGGCATTCCTCTAGTGGAGTTTACAAAGGATGGACTATGTGATGCCTGCCAAAAAGGGAAGCAGATCAAAGCATCATTCAGGAAGAAACTTGATTCAGCAATTGAAGAGCCTCTACAACTGCTTCACATGGATCTGTTTGGACCAGTCAATGTATTGTCAATTTTAAAGAAAAGATTTTGCCTAGTAATTGTAGATGATTTTTCAAAGTTCTCTTGGACATATTTCCTAAAGTCTAAAGATGAGGCTAGTGAAATCATCATCAATCACATAAGGCAAGTTAACAATCATCCTGATTTTAAAGTTAGAAGAATCAGGAGTGATAATGGAACTGAGTTCAAGAACTATGTCATGAGAGCATTTTGTGAGGAAAATGGAATCTTACATGAGTTCTCAGCAGCAAGGACTCCACAACAGAATGGAGTAGTGGAAAGGAAGAACAGATCACTTATTGAAGCTGCAAGGACAATGCTTGAAGAATCAAAATTACCAACATATTTCTGGGCTGAAGCTGTAAACACTGCATGCTACACTCAGAACATCTCTCTGATTAATCAAGCAAGATGCATGACTCCTTATCAATTGTTCAAGAACAAGAAGCCAACTCTAAACTTTCTTCATGTCTTTGGCTGTAAATGCTATATTCTGAGAAATCAAACTGATCAAAATGGGAAGTTTGATGCTAAAGCAGATGAAGGAAGTTTTGTTGGATATGTTGTTGGTAAAGCATATAGAGTCTACAATCTAAGAACCAACATTGTTGTGGAATCTATACATGTTGTGTTTGATGATAAAAAGATTGAAGGACTGAAAGATGGAGATTACCATGAGAGCCTCAAATTCGACAATGTTGAGATGGTCAGTGATGAAAGTGATGATGAGAGTGATCAAGAAACAGTGTCTAAGGATAATGCAGACAAATCTACCACCAATGAAGCACAAAACTCAACATCCGTCGAGTTACATAATGCTTCATCCGTCGGAAGGCAATCTGTGTTATCCGTCGGAAGACAACCTGCCTCATCCGTCGGTACTCAAAATTCACCATCCGTCGGGTTATCTAAAGGAGCAGGAAGTCAAGGTAGATCACCCATAGAAAGTACCCCTTTCTCAAATCAAAGATCCTCAAACTCAGGGGGAGTTTCTAGCAATCAAAACTCAATCACACATCAAGACAACATTGAGGTCTCTTCATCTAGAGCTAATCTACCTCAACCAAGGAAATGGACAAAAGATCACCCCTTTGAACTGATTATTGGTGATGTTTCTTCTAGAGTTCAAACTAGGAGAGCAACTCAAGAAGAATGTCTATACAACAGCTTTCTGTCAAAGGAAGAACCAAAGAAGGTAGAAGAAGCCTTGTTAGATCCTGATTGGATTTTAGCTATGCAGGAGGAGCTAAACCAATTTGAAAGGAATAAAGTATGGAAGCTGGTACCCAAGCCTAAAGGAAAGAATCCAATAGACACCAAATGGGTATTCAGAAACAAGATGGATGAAAATGGTATAGTAGTAAGGAACAAAGCTAGATTGGTTTCTAAAGGCTATTGCCAGCAAGAAGGAATAGATTTTGATGAAATATTTGCTCCTGTTACAAGACTTGAAGCCATCAGAATCTTCTTAGTCTATGCAACCCATGCCAATTTCAAGGTCTATCAAATGGATGTCAAAAGTGCCTTTCTGTATGGAGATTTGGAGGAAGAAGTGTATGTTAGTCAACCTCCTGGCTTTGAAGATCCAAATTTTCCAGAGTATGTCTATTATCTACTGAAAGCACTTTATGGGCTGAAGCAAGCACCTAGAGCCTGGTATGACACTTTATCAAAGTTTATTTTGGAAAATCACTTCACAAGAGGTATTGTAGATAAAACTTTATTTTTCAGAAATGTCAATGGCTCTAGCATACTTGTTCAAATTTATGTAGATGATATTATTTTTGGCTCTACAGATGAGAAACTTTGTAAAAAGTTTGCCAAACTGATGCAAAGTAAGTATGAAATGAGTATGATGGGAGAACTAACTTACTTTCTTGGTTTACAAGTTAAGCAAGTTAGTGATGGAATATTCATTAGTCAAACTAAATATATTTTTGATCTTTTAAAGAAGTTTGATCTAATGGATTGCACATCTGCAAAAACTCCCATGGCCACTGCAACTAAGCTTGAATTAAACACTACTGAAAAGTCTGTGGATATTTCAAGCTATAGAGGCGTGGTTGGCTCACTTCTGTACTTA
The DNA here is from genome assembly GCF_009905375.1 of Apium graveolens. Lineage (NCBI taxonomy): Eukaryota > Viridiplantae > Streptophyta > Magnoliopsida > Apiales > Apiaceae > Apium > Apium graveolens. The sequence goes on along the minus strand of NC_133654.1, from coordinate 62,266,907 downwards.
ACAGCTAGTAGGCCAGATATAATGTTTGCTACATGTTTATGTGCAAGATTTCAGGCTGATCCTAGAGAATCTCACTTGATAGCTATTAAGAGAATTTTCAGATATCTCAAGGGAACACCAAAACTTGGCATTTGGTATCCTAGAGATTCTGGTTTTGATCTAACTGGTTATTCAGATGCAGATTATGCAGGTTGCAGAATTGACAGAAAGAGCACAACAGGAACTTGTCGATTTCTAGGAAACAAGCTTGTGTCCTGGTTCAGTAAAAAGTAAAATTCAGTTTCTACTTCTACAACTGAAGCTGAATATATTGTTGCTGGCAGTTGCTGTGCACATATTTTATGGATGAAAAATCAATTGCTAGACTATGGTTTGCAAGTTGAGAGGATTCCTATTTTCTGTGATAACACAGGTGCAATTGCCATCACTGAAAATCCAGTGCAACATTCAAGGACAAAACACATAGACATCAAGTACCATTTCATAAGGGAACATGTAATGAATGGTACTATAGAGTTACATTTTGTTCCAAGTGAGAAGCAACTTGCAGATATCTTTACCAAGCCACTGGATGAATCCACCTTTTCAAGGTTGGTAAGTGAGTTAGGTATGCTTAATTACTCTTGAATTTATCTGAGTTATTTTGCAAGTTGAAATGTAGCCAGAAATTTAACTGATTTTTAGTCATGGATGAAATTTTGGCTAAGTCAAAATTTGCATCTCGACGGATGACCATTATCCATCGAGTTGAGTCATCCGTCGATATACTATTTGCAAATAAAAATCAATTACTTTTCAGGAATCTTTTAAAACTCGACGGATAACAGTTTATCCTCATCCGTCGAATTGTCTAAATCTTAACCGTTAATTCCCTGAACATTATTCATCGAGTATACTTAAGTTTGTAAGCATTACACGACGAATAATGGGTGGAATTTTTACAGTTTATTTTTAAAACGGCTATTTTAGGCAATTTCTATTGGGTAATTTACTTTTCTTTATTATTTTCATCCGTTGTTTTTGAGATAGTATAAAAGCTTATTTTATTCTAATTATTTTCTTTTAACATTCTCAAATTCAACTGCTTTTATTTCATTCTCTCTCAAGCAAACATTCTCCTTCTCTTCAAGCTTTCATTCTCTAACAATGGCACATGTAAGAAAGATTATGTCTCAGACTGGGTTCATTTATGAGAAGAACAACTTCACTGCTTTGGTCAATAAGGGTATTCAGCAATTAGAAGACTATCACAAGATGATGGACTTTGTGAAGAACTGCAAGTTAAGTTATGCCATGCTTGAATCACCCACAATTTTCTGTGAAGTTGTTGAAGAGATGCGGACCACTGCAATCTACAATTCTACTGATAAAACTATCACTCTAACTATCAAAGGTAATGAGTTATGTATCAATAGTGATGTGATAAAAGCATGTTTCAAAATTCCTGATGATAATGTAACTTCACCACACAATGACACTGATATTATCAATATGCTTAATTCCATGCATTATGCACTTCCTACTACTAAGCTAAGTGATATTAGAAGATTAGGTCTTAGGAAGGAATGGAGTTTCATGTGTGATGTTGTGACTAAAGTTTTCTCTGGAAAAATCAGTAATTTTGATTCTGTGAACATTTTCATGCTTAACATGCTATACATGCTAGTTACAGATAAATTTTACAATTTCAGTGACCTTGTCTTGTATGAGTTAGGTTTTAAACTAGGTGAGTTAGCCAAAAGGGGAAAGAATATATATTATGCTAGATTTTTCATGATATTGGCTAACCATCTTTGTCAAGAGATTGTACTTGAGAACCCAAACAACAAATTAGCTTGTTGGGTTCAAGAGAGAAGAATCATTACAGATTTGAACAGAGCCAACCATCATAGGGATGTGCCAATGTTCTACTTTCCTGTAATGCAGACACCTCAGGTTAGTGAGGTAAGTTCATCCATACCCTCAACTATTCCAATCTCCTCAATTTCTTTGAGTTGAGGAGTAGCTATGGCAACTGTGACAATGACCAAACAGTTGCCTACCAAAGCTGCCAAAACAACTGTAATTTCTAAATCCAAGTCAAAGAAAACCCCCTTTGGTATCTCTCAAAAGGTACCAGTTGAAAAATCCACCAAAGCCAAAGAGGGGAGTGTGAAGGAGGGTCAGTTAGGTGAGGGAAGGGGTGAACATCAAAAAAACCCCAAGGATAAGGTTGGAGAGTTGAGTGAATCCCAGCCTAGCCACACTGCAGTTTCCCAACAAACTGCAGTGCTTAAAAAGGACAAAAGCTCACTTCTAGCTGCATCCTCCCAAAAGGATGTGGCTATTGAACATAGCTCTCATCCAAGAGCACAGGCCAAAAGGGTTAGGGACATAAGCTCACCCCAAACTTACACAAGAAAGAAGAAATCCAAAACCACTGGGGATGCACAGGGCACACACAGTGCAAACTGGTGCTAAAGACACAGTCCCTGCACTTTCTCAAATTCAGTTTGATGTGGCTCCAATAAATGTGGAGTCACAGCCAAAATCTCTCATAATAGAAGCCTCTGAAATACCATACTCACCAACAAACTCTCTGGAAGTGGATATGATAAAGACTTCAATTCCTGATTCCCCTTCTTTAACTCTGTTGGGGAAGCCAAAATCTAGTGCAAGTGAGCATCATCTTTTAGATGATTTGTTGGCTCACTTGCCAATTCTTTCAGATACTATTGTGACATCTGTGCCTCAAATAACTTCAATCAACACAGAGTCAACAATAGTTTCTCTTCCCACCTCATTCATTTCTACTCTCTCGATGGATATTGCTCATCCGTCGAGTAGTGATTGTATCCCGACGGATAAGCTTAACAGCAGTTTTCCGTCTAATAGCTTTACCACTCACCCGATGGATATCGCTTATCCGTCGAGTGTCTCTACACAACTTCAAACTTTAATTATTTTTAGTGCAGAAGATTTAGTGGTAATACAGTCACTCTTAGGACTGAGAGAGGAGAGTGCATTGAGTGAGAGGCTGGGTTGCTCCCAGGCAAAAGGAGAGGAAAAGAGTGAATCTCAGCAATCCATTTATTCAGGATTGGCAAAAGTGAGTGAGAGGAGTCCCACCTTAGTAGGTGAAGGTGAGGGTGTGAGGGTGGGGAGCCAGGGTGAGACCCTGATGCAACAAAAGAGAGATTATGAGAGAAAGGCAGGTACAGGAGAAATAAGGATGGATCCAGCCATTGACAGTGAGTCAATGATTGTGGATGATGCTGAAAAGGAAAGACAATTTGAACAACATTACAAAGCTGAAATTGATAACATTTCCTTGGATGCTGACACTTTTACTCATCTTGTGTCAGCCTATCAATTGTTGGCTGCTCAGGGCAATGTGGAGGCAGAACAGACTTTAAATTTAGTACACACCTCAAGATCTCTTCAAAGAGATAAAACTGCTGTCAATAGGATGCCTTCTCAAGCTGGTGAGCCATCTGAAGAATTTGGAGTAAATTCTAATGATGATGACTCTGATTCTTTGGATGGAAGCATGAACTTAGGGGGAGATGAATGCCCAAGTTCTGTTTCAAATTTACCTGGATGGGCATGGACAAAGGAATCTACACCAGGACAATTTGGTGTATCTTTGGTCAAGCAAGTGATGGCTATTCAAAAGGCCCTTCAGGAAACTTCAGATGCTGGTACCAAGGCCATTCTTCAAGCTCACCTAGACTCTCTACATCTCATGAAGATCCAGCACTTAAGACAGAATCTGAGTGTGGATGAACTGAAAAGAGATATAGCTGACTTGAAAACTTATAATTCTGAGAAGCTGGATTCAATAATGCCTTATAGTACCATGCAAGATCTATTACTGAGACTGAGGAGAGAATCAGATTCTGAAAAGAAGCTAGCCAAGCTGGAAGACAGAGTTCAAGTTATTGAGAATTCAGTGGCTACCCTTCTTTAAAATCAACAGACTCAGACAAATCTTCTCATCCAACTGGCTAAAGCACAAGGCCTAACTCCTCAACTTGATGATAACAAAAAGGGGGAGAGAGAATCAAGTAAGGGGGAGAAAGGACCAACTGAGGGGGAGAAACTTCAAGTACAAATCAGCAAAGTAATTGTACCTTCAATTACTGTCTCCAAGCCAACAGTTGCAGATGGGATAGATCTAATTAAAGCAGCAGCAACAAATTTGAAAGTTGCTGAAAAAGGAAAGTTGAGTTTGATCAACTGGAATAAGATTGATGAGGAGATACATAAAAAGTTTGAACTAGTCAAGGTGTTAGATATATTTGATAATGTCATGGCTAATATGATTTATGTTTAGTTTTCATATCTTACTTAAACAGGATAAATCAGTACTTACTGGAAGTCAGGACTTAAGGATATCAGTACTTATATTATCAGGAGATAATCATCAGAAGATGGATATCAGAACTTAAGTACTGAAGGACGTTCAGATAAGGACAGCAGCTGATTAAAGAAAAGAAGATTGAGACAAACATAAGAAGAGATATGCATGAAGAAGGAATTCTATGAAGAATAGAATACTTGGAAGAAAATATATCTGATTGATATATTTTAGGAAGCAGAATTATATTCCATATCAATTAGCAATTTGTTGGATTTTAATCGCAGCGGAGGCATGGTAAAACACATTTACACATATAAAATCCAAATAAAAGCATATAAATCGTGGTAAAAATGTAGGGATCGATTACTAACCTTTAATATGCGATCCAAAAGCAACGATCGGAGATCCTTAGCAGCTGCTCCTCAAACGTGAAGCACTCCACCGATATCCACCAAGAAAACGACGTTAAGGAGGAGGAGGAGGTGGAGAGAATTTGGTTTTCTAAAACTTTTGGGTTTTTGGGTTCGAATAAAAATAGGGTCTATAATAGTATATTTATAGGCAAAATTTTCAGCTGAAATTTTCCCATAAATATTATTATTATTATCCCATTTATTATTCTCATTAATAATTAAAACACCTTTTAATTATTAATCCTTTTTCTAAACACTTTAGAAATAATTCTCTCTCTTGATTTAATTTCCAAAAATTAAATCCTTAATTAATAATATTAAGAACTTTTCTTAATTAATTTATAATCAATTAAATCTCATTTAATCAATTATTAAATTTGCCAATTAATTATTTATTTCACAAATAAATAATTATTAGCCATTATTAATTAATTCCTCCACCATAAAATCATTCTCTTTTTATGGTGTGACCCTGTAGGTTCAACATTAAGCCGATAGTAGAAATAAATAATAATAAAACTATTTTATCATTATTTATATAAATTTTCTAATTTATTAAATATGATTAATTAATTAATCACATTTATTCTACATCGTGAGAGATACTTCTCAGCATATCGCGACTATCCGGATAATATGAATTCACTGCTTAATATACCAAGAACCTATTCAGTGAATAGTTACCGTACAATAAACTCCTTCTACCCTACAATGTCCCGATTAAATACAAGGCATGGATTTCATGTCAAGCCTATCTAATTTAATCACTTGCTTACCATTTACTATGCGTAGTTCTATGCAAATTAGAAACTCCTTTCTAATTTCATTCACTCTGGCCAGAGATTCCTGAACTAGCATAAGTGAATCAGCCTTGAACATTCGCTTCCTTCACTGGAAGGGGTAGATCCTTTATTGATCATACACTATCTTCGTGTATAAATTCCTATACCCAGTAGAGCCCTAATAATTATCCCTGAAGACTAAGAACTAAACCAAAGCATAGTTCAGTGTACACAAGATGACTATGATGACCTCAAGTCTAAGGATACTTGTACAACTATCACTATGTGAACAAATTGCTGACACGTGAGTGAACTCCATCAGTTGTTCAGCTGTGCGAGTCATGTTCAGTGAACTTATTCTATAATAAGCACCTACATACTAGCTATAGTGTCACCACACAAATGTCTATGAGAACAGACATCCTTCATAATGAAGCAAGCATAGTATGTACCGATCTTTGCGGATTATTAATTACCAGTTAGTAATCCTATGATCAGGAACTATTTAAGTTTAGAGTTATCATCTTTTAGGTCTCACTATTATGATCTCATCATAATCCATAAAAAGCTTTACTCTAAACTATGGTATATCTTATTTAAACACTTAAATAGATAAAGCCCGTAATAAAAACAAAACAAGTCTTTTATTAATATCAATGAAATCAAAACAGATTACACAGGAAGTTATTCCTAAATCCTAATACATGATTGGACTTAGGACATATTCCTTTCAATCTCCCACTTGTACTAAAGCCAATCACTCTGGTATCTAATACCCATCTTGTCTTTATGATGATCAAAGTGACTCTGAGAAAGTGGCTTTATGAGTGGGTCTGCTACGTTGTTATGTGTGTCAACTCTCTCGACGTTGACATCTCCTCTTTCAACAATCTCCCTAATCAGATGAAAGCGCCGCAGGATATGTTTGGAATTTTTATGAGACCTAGGTTCCTTGGCTTGTGCTATTGCTGCGTCGTTATAACAATACAACACAATAGGCGCTAGGAACAACTCCCAACTCAGAAACAAATTTCCTCATCCAAACAGCTTCTTTTGCAGCCTCACTTGCAGCTATATATTCCGCTTTCGCTGTGGAGTCAGCCGTTGTCGACTGTTTGGAACTTTTCCAACTTATCGCACCACCGTTTAGAGTAAACACGTACCGTGACATGTGTAACACCCCCAGATCCGGGGTCGGGGATCCGGGTCGTCACGGTCTTTCTTTCCACAATATCACTTCACTTAATTAATAATAACCAACCTTATGCTGTGACCCCACACTAACATACACCACAACCCGTTATAGTCTCAGAGATGAAATTCAAATAAGTACAAGTCTTTGAATCCACAATTTAAAAGTTATTACAACCCAAAACGATTACTTGATAAATTTACAGTTAATTGCCATTATCTGCCACAAGTTATAATTATACATAATTGATTCTCAAAAGCAGATGGTCTAATCTACAATAGATCTACCTCTGCAGCTATAGCAGCTACGACATCAACGGGAAGACGCGGAACGCTTTCCACGCGCTTGCGCTGGGTCTGCTGGAGTCTGGTCATCTTTCCTAACTGTTGTTGTGTGATGAAAGAAGAAAGCAAGGGTGAGCAGCAAGCCCACCAAAATAATATGCATAATTATTTACAGTATATGAGTCTACTCATAATACTCATGAAAGTCTTGGTCAAAAGAAATGAACCAAGTTGATAACTTAATGCGATGAAGTCGCAAAATATTCAGTATATATATATATACATATATACTTTTCAAAATATTGGAAGTCCTCTTCCATGCATAATATACACAAAGTCCCAGTGTATAACTGTATATAAAAAAATATCGTTGCAAGGTGATCTCATATATCTAACCTTGTCTCAACGTTTTTCTGAAAATCTTTGTCATTCATAAGACAATTATTAATTAGATATAAGTTTAAAAGATGAAGTTACCAAATACTTCACTACACTTATCTTATTCCCAATTACTACTTGAACTACCACCGTTCAAGTTATAATCAATTTCAAAAGTTCATCCCACTGATGAGACCACAAGATAAGACTTGAATAGATTCAATCTTTGAAATATTATTGAATGAAAAAGTTATGAGATACTTTATTTAGTCCCGATATATATATATATCCACATACATATATATCCCGAAAACATTTCCTGGAACCTCTGTTATGTGAAGTATGAACAGAGTTCGAAACATCCAATGAATTTTGGAAAGGAAAAGAATTTTGGCATAAACCCGATATCCCGCTGATCAGGCAAAGATACCAATAAGTAACCTTTTCTACTAGTAGATGGACGAATTCCCCACTGGTCATCACCCTGGTCATAATTAAGACCTATGCTGGACTGCCACTCAGCCACCTATGCATTTGATGGACTCCCACTGAGCCACTTACACAATAATAGACCGTACCTCGGCCTGTCGCTTATGCCGACTCAATGAGAGGGGCTTACTTCCCGAACGTTGGGCAAGTAATCAATTCATTTACCAAATCTGCAACCTTGTTGCGAATATAAAATACACCCCAGAGCCGGATTCCCCAGGTTTTGAGCGAGTATTTAAATCCCCTTAAAAGGAAGATCTTAAATATAAAAATGAGTTTTGGGATCCGCTCTGACTTTTAAAAATCATTTTGAAGACTCGAAAACACTTTAAAGAGTGTTTGGAGTAAGGCTGATTTAATGAAGTAAATCAGTCCCCAGAATATTTAGAAAATGACTGAATATTATTATTTAAATAATATTCCCATAAAGAATAATCTTTATAAAAATAATTGAAGTAAAAGTATTAAAACTTATACTTGAAATAAACATTAAATAACCAAATATATACTTATATGAAAGTATTATCTTTATTTGAATAATCGAAAATAAGTTTGATTATTGACATCTTATTCTTTAATAAAATAAAGAATATATCTCAGCAAATAATCGGAGTCATAGATCCTCAAATGAATATTCAAACAATATTCAATAAATAAAATAAGCTGAGTCATAATACCTCGAATGAATATTATAAATAATATTCATTAAATAAAATAAAGGAGTCATACATCCTCAAATGAATATTCAAATAATATTCAATAAATAAAATAAGCTGAGTCATAATACCTCGAATGAATATTATAAATAATATTCATTAAATAAAATAAAGGAGTCATACATCCTCAAATGAATATTCAAATAATATTCAATAAATAAAATAAGCTGAGTCATAATACCTCGAATGAATATTATAAATAATATTCATTAAATAAAATAAAGGAGTCATACATCCTCAAATGAATATTCAAATAATATTCAATAAATAAAATAAGCTGAGTCATAATACCTCGAATGAATATTATAAATAATATTCATTAAATAAAATAAAGGAGTCATACATCCTCAAATGAATATTCAAATAATATTCAATAAATAAAATAAGCTGAGTCATAATACCTCGAATGAATATTATAAATAATATTCATTAAATAAAATAAAGGAGTCATACATCCTCAAATGAATATTCAAATAATATTCAATAAATAAAATAAGCTGAGTCATAATACCTCGAATGAATATTATAAATAATATTCATTAAATAAATAAAGGAGTCATACATCCTCAAATGAATATTCAAATAATATTCAATAAATAAATAAAAGGAGTCATAAGTCCTCGAATGAATATTCAAAATAATATTCAATAATAAAATGAAGTTTAAAGTTATCGAATAAACCTTATTCGATTAATAGTTTGGAAAACTATAACCATATATATATATAAATATATATATATATATATATCCATATCCATATAAAATCTACTCGGGATCCTCGACTCCCGGTTTTAGAAAATATTTTCACCCTTGGGTCCCTATACTAAGGGTATATGCAAGTTACCGCTATTCTCTAGCATAGGTATTATCAACTGAACCAACAGATATAAATTTCAAGAATATGAAACAGGCATGCATATATACCATATCACATGCTACAATATATCGCAAGAATTTGCTAATAACAATCATGCACTATCACAAGATAATGCATATACATATATTTACATCACAACAACAGTTATAACTGGTAGAAAACTTGCCTGAGCGACTTGGGGTGATAAAAGGCTCGGGACGAGTCTGGTAACCTATAAACAACAAGTAAGTTGGAATTAAACCAAAATCACTTGTAAATCTATACTTTAACTAACTTAGACTCTAACGCTTGATTTTGCGCTCACTGATTTGCTTAAGTCACTCGGGTACCCTCGGCTCCTTCATTTTTAATAATTTAACCTTTACGAGTTTTAAAGCGATTCCTTCGCGAGTGACTTACCAACTGCCTAAAACACTTACCATAAATGTTTCATGCATTAATTAACCCTTTTTGGTCTTTAACCTACATTTCAAAGTAAGGCGAGGGAAAAAGTTTCGTTCGTGAAACGCCGTTACTTGAAACGGTCGTTTCTCCTAAACCGTAAATCGGAATCGAACGAACTACATATCAAAACGAAGCTCGTAACATGAGCTATCTAAACATGGCAGTGGTCACAATCTAGCAGGGGGTTCTCGGGTCCTAATGCTATGCACAAAAACAGTCCAAAGAAAATCGGACGTTACGACGGCTATGTTTACGCGATTTCCCATTTTTTTTTAAACCATTCAAACCCATTCCAAATCAACCCCAAATCCAACCTCAAATCCATCATACAACAATCATCCATCCTTATCACATCATAACAACCCCAACCAATTCAATTTAATCATTCATACTTATGCCTAAACTTAACTTTAATCATACTTAAGTTCTTTTATTCAAAACCACAACATTTACCATTTATACTTATTCCTCACATGAACTAAAAGCTTTACTTAGGTTCTTTAACTAATTACCAAGATTTACAACTCCAACAATACAACAAAACCAACTAATCTCTACAACTCAACCAAACTTCAACCATTCAAGCATCATGCTTCACATATGCTAAATCAAACACATTCAATCCTAATTACTCAAAACTAAAGCTAGGGTTTGTAGTTTATACCTTCCTTGGAGAGTGGAGAATCAAGAGGATGGCTTGGAATCACCTTTAAAGTCTTTATCCAAGCTTAATCTAAACAAAACTTCAAGAACACAAATTTTAGTTCTTGAAAACACTATTCACCATCTTCTTTGATGATTTATAGAAAAAGATTGGCTTGGAATTAGAAGCTTAAACTTATAGGAAGTATGTAACTTAACTAGGAGAAGCTAGGATAATTACCTTGGAAAATAACAAGTGGAGGAGCTTGGACTTTCAAAAATTAAGAAACCCACCCGAGAGCTTCATGAAGAATGGAGAATTTTGTGTTTTGTTTGATGAAAATGAAATGATTTGCTTGGTTGGTTGATTTGGTTTTGTTTTTGCTTTAGTGAATTACCTTCTTGCCCTTGGATTTGTGTGGTTACAAAGCCACCACACCTCCTCCTTCCCATGTCATGCTTATCTCATCCACATGATGTCATCCTTCCTTCCTTGTCTTCTTTCTATTGGTTGGATGACATCATTCCCATTAATCCCTTTGATTAACTTCCTAATCGTTTGCCTAATGACCGCTGATCTGCTATACGGTTCGCTTAACTTTCGTTCTCGTTTTATCGTTTGAAGGATCATACCCGGGATCTTATTACTTAGGTTCCCTTAACCTTTCTCAATATATTATATTCCTTCTATGATCCTCTTTTATAATCCTTTAATTTAAATCCTTTTTATTCTGTTACCTTATACTCAATTCTCTCCGTATCTTATGGATTTCCGGGAAAAACCAAAGTGTTCGGAATTGGATTCTGACGATCTTTACATACACTTATATACCACATAGAGTACTAATAATATCCCATAAGATCAATAACAGAACCCCTACATAGCGTGGCATGAAAAGTTTTCTCGTTCAGCAAAAACACTATTCATAAGGGTTTCAAAAATTTCCAAAATTGGGGTTATTACAGTCTCCCCTCCTTAAAAGGATTCCGTCCCGGAATCAGATAGAAAATGAATAGGGATACCTTCCTAGCATTGCACCTTCTAACTCTTAAGTAAATTTTCCCACATTGTGGTCCTACCACCAAACTCTGCCTAGTTTAATAATCCTTCTCCTAAGCACTTGTTCTTTTTCACTCTATAACCCTTCCTGGTTGCTCCATACAGGTTACGTCGGGTTGCATATCTATGCGCTCATATGCCTCTATTTATCTGGCATCTAAATTACACTTCCTTAACATTGATACGTGAAACACGTTACGACCTGCTACATGTTCGGGGTTAGGGCTAGCTTCTATGCTATCCTCCCAATACGTCTTAATATATCCAAGGGTCCAGCAATTCGTGGACTTAGCTTTCATTTCTTTCCGAACCTCATCAATCCTCTCCAAGGGATACCTATAACATTACTAGGTCCCCTATTTCATACTCTTTATCCTTTCGTGTCAAATCAACATACTTATCATGTCCATCTTGGGCTACTACCAGCCGTCCTCTGATTAGATCTATCATATCCTTGGTCTTTTGGACTACTGCGGGTCCGAGCATCTTGCGCTCTACAACTTCATCCTAACATAAGGGAGATCGACATTGTCTTCCCTCAAGGATCTCATAAGGCGACATCTCGATAATGACATATGATCTATTGTCGTAAGATAACTCAATCCGAATTAAGTGATCATTCCAAATTCTTTCAAGTCTATTGCACAGACTCTCATCATAGCTTCCAATCATTAGAGCTCTTGCTTCTCAATACCCATTCTTTTCCAGTTCGTAATCGCTATCACCTTCTGTTCCTAATATTATACTGGTCATACTTTTGCTCGCTAGCGTTCTATAACCCTTTTAATAACCACGTCAACCTTAGTATCACGAATGTGTTCCCATTCCGCATACTACCACCACTTTATTACTCTTTTTTTTTTCAGTTGTTTCTATTTTCCAAAATTTGATCAATCAAATAGAAGTAAAGGAATTTGTTGAGAGATCACTATGATCATGAACACTTGTTATATCGCATAGTTAGTACAGAAGGTGGCCAGCCTTTAGTACTTGACAAGCAATTAAACAACATGTGGTATCCTACTAGGCTTCTATCACAAAGATAGATAGTCATTCGGCAATACCTCCCCTTCCTGGAAGGGTTGTTCTTCTCAGCTTACATGAAATGAAAAGAAGAGAAAAGAACGAACTGAAGAGAATTGTATATATGAAAAAAATATACTGCCACAAAATATCTGGCTTGGAATCTACCTCTGAACTATAGAGGTTTGTCATAGGAGAACAAAACATATATGTATTTATATCAACATCAAGTATTATAGCATCGTATTTCACGTGCCTAAATATTTTCGCTATCCCGTCCATCATTCTATGGACCCATGCCCCTCCTCGAGCTTATACACAATTACCTTTGAAACTCCCTCGACATCGAAAATCGAACCTGGGATCTCATTCTAGACATCATCGTTACTAGAATTCTATGCTTGCACCGCAACCTTCCTCGTATAATAATACGACTCTCTATTGATAAGAAAGAATAATAATTCACTAGGTAGATACTCTACTTAATTAGTCTATCAATGATAACTTATACACTACCACGACCCGATTAGTGGTACTCAATCTCAACACCCGTTCCAATACAACTCTCACGGTTGTAATCAGCTCATTACTCGCAGAATCATTGCTGCCTTACTATGGTCCACCACTGACCTACTGTAGTCATTCATTTTCCATGAAGTCTTAATAGCTAACCATACGGAGTCTATCCATGTCGTATCAAATCATTCTAAGGAGGTAACATAATCACCATTCATGATTCATGGAGTACACTCCTGATTCTGACATACATACATGACATGAAGCAGATAAAATTGCAGAAGAGTTTCGCTCAAAGCAACGATAGCAGGTTAATACCATTCTAAATCATATGCCTTAAATAGAAGACTTACTCAAAGGTTCGTCTAGTCCTTTTTGAAACATGGTCCTGGCTTTTCTCAAGATAGGACCTTCTAAGATAGATAGCCCGTTCATGGCGATTACACAATTTAAACCTTTACCAACTACTATTACGGTTGGGTATTGCACAGTCATCAGAAGGAATGTCAATCATCCAAACCATAATTCAACCTTCACATTTTTAACCATCATCACTGTTTTCTTTTGGCACACGCGCCTATAATTATCCACTTACCTTTAGAGTGTCGGCCACCTCTTTGGCCTTTCCTGATAGTAAAATTTCCTTACAGTCAATGTCATTTTAACCACCTCCAAATAAATTTTCTACCTTATTTCCGATCACTGCTTGAGTGAAGATGTTTCCCTTAAAATCTGATGAGAAAAAAAAAATATCACCATTTTTCCATAAGTTATTGCCTCAGTCTTTAGAGGTTAATCACTGTCACGACTGACTCTCAATCATACGTAGAACATCTTTTATCTTAAGTCCTAATTGCCCTGAACAATTTCGACCATTACTGGTTCGATCCATACTTTCTCGTGGTTTAACACGTGCCCCATTTGGCATCATTATAATTACGTCATTTTTTTTTCTTTATCAACATTTCTATTCTTGAGAATTTTGAATATTACCTTTCTCCTTGTAAAACCTCTAAGGTTATCCTTGATTCGTTCCTCCTGTATTCCCTAGATACAGGGCATATCAACATACCCTTTACTAATACTAGAACCATTATCTATATGTTTCTGAAAAATTTTCTCCACTGATACTTAAAGGTTGTTGCTACCTTAACCCTTTCCCAATCATACTGTCAAAACTCATACTGTCCCTATTAAGGGTGAAATGCAAACCTTTATGCATTCCCCTAGGATTCATTTTAAGTTACCGATGTTCTAGCCTTAATTCCACCTTTAAAAGGTACCTGCATCCATCCATGGATAAATCAAGTCATATATCCTTGACAGATTATCTTATTCATCATTCCCACCTCGATAGTCGATACCTAATTTCATAATAGCATCCTTATTCAAATTGAGGTCAATCCATATGGCCTCCAAAAGATAACAATGGTCATCCGCTTTTCTTGCCTAATTTGGTAACGATAACAAGGATGTTCTGGAGGATATTGGTCGTGTTCAACGTGAACTTCTTCTTAATAATTCCTTATTTACTTTTGTTGTTTATCTCAACAGTCACCTCGATGTTGGGATATCTTTCATATCTGGCGTCTCCCTTTCTGGGTATCATGCCACCGGTCTTACACTTCACCTTCTTGAAGGTCACTTCCTTCATCCAATTTTCTTAATTTCTTACTTTCTTGTCTCCTCAGTCTATCCGCGTCTCCTTATTTATCCTTCGAATTATCTCAAGGTTTCCTCGAATCTTCCCAACTTACGGGGGATAAAATATATGTATCTCTTATGCCCTCAACCATCAATTTTAACTCATGGTGAATCACCCTCATCCTGACGATTACATACTCTTCTATTTCTATTTCTACGAGTCTTTAGGGTTTCCTCATACCCAACTCCCTTATCATTCCTCAAACTCTATTGCCGTTATATTCCTTTCTCTTATCATTATTTCATGAACCAACACAACATAAGCATTGATTCCAAACATTCCGTCATTCTGGATTCGTGTCTTCAGAACGAATCTTGACAACTTTTACAACTTAAATTCACAATTCATCATACTCGTCTGCCTTTGTTCTGGCTCTAAAGCTTTTACTCTATCTCTATAACCTTGGGAAGTACTTTCCTGAAAACAATTGACTGAACTTAAATCAGTTTATTATAATCTCTTGCTCCGTGCCTTCCTTGGTCTTTCACCAGTGGGTGGTCTCTCTCTTAGGAGGGTAAGTGACAAAAACAGTCTTTTATGATTCGTCAATCATTCAGAATCTCAAATGATTCATCTATTTCCTTTAGCCAGGCTCTTGCCTCGACTGGGTCAGCTTGTTCCTTGGAACTCTGAGAGCTTAGCGACTTAAAGGTCATGAAAGAATTTCCCACCGCACTATCTCCTCAGGGTGGTGGTTGGGGATAATAGTCTAAGTTCTGTCTAGACAGGTCCATGAATTGCCGTATAGGAGTACCGTCTCGGGTCTCCTTTCCTTACTCGACTTTCTGTTTCCTTATTATGAAATGTTTCATCCTACTCCCCATAATTGGGGTCATCTTTTAATTTAAAATCCTCATTTTCCACTCCATTATGTCATGGGTTCCTTCTATCTTGATGGCGACCTCCCTGACTATCGCGTTCAGGGTTTGCTCTAAATCTTATTCCTCAACTATGGCTCTCATCTAAGTTCTCATCCTTACACTCTTGAACTTTCGGAACCCAAATTCTATAGGAATACCTCATTATTCACTTATCATCTTTCTCGATATTAATCTTTTATCTAATTGTTGGCTCTCTGCCTTCATTCATAACTTTTTCTGGCACAATATGATCTTTTCCAATAATTCGGGCTGTATTGCAATCTCAACAGCTTTTCGGTACCGGCTCCGGTTACCTTCACTCCTATTTCCATTTTCTCAAAATCTCTTATAAACTCTCCAAAAGGCATTATCATCTTGAGTCTCTCCTTTTTACTAAGGGCATCAGCCACCATATTGGCTTTCCCCGAATGATAAAGAATCTCCCAATCATTATTCTTGGTTAGCTCTAACTGCCTCTTCTGGCATATGTTGAGCTCTTTCTACGCAAAAATGTACTAGAGCTCCTATGGTTTGTGTAAATCTTGCACTTCTCTCCATACAAGTAGTGCCTCCAATCTTTAGGGAAAAACTATTGCCACGAGCCCAAGCTCATGGGTGGGGATATCGAATTTTATACTTCCTTAATTGTCTTGACGCAGACGCGATTATCTTGCTGTGCTATATAAGAAGCACCCTAATTCCTTATGCGAAGCGTCACTTACAAATCACAAAATCTCATTTTTCATCCGGCAACGCCAACATATGGGCCGCCACCAACCTTTGCTTCAGTTGTTAAAATCTTTTCTCGTATTTCTCTGTCCATTCGAACTTCTCAGTCTTACGAGTAAGCCGCGTTAAAGGGGTTACTATCTTTACAAACTTGAACGAACCTCCGGTAGTGACCGGCCAATCCTACCTCTGGTAGTTTCCCTAACCATGGTCATCAATTCCTCAGTGGTCCTTTATTCATTCTTGTCAGGATCCTCCATGGGATCCTCCTCAATAACTATCCCTTCTAGGACAACATCATCCGGTCCTGCATTAGGACACTCTATCGGATCCGCAATCCGATCTCCAATTAGTAATAAAATATCATCGCGATGTTGCTCCTCAACCTCAGGGTTCGGAGTCCCGCTACCATATACGATAACGAACTACGCTCCTATCACGATATTTATAAGGGTTCCCATAAGGGTTTTAACTGTCAGTGCTACGTTAGGTAGCCCGACTATGAACTTGGCAAGAGTTCTTATTATCTTAGTTAACTTATTATCTTAACGTCCCATCATCTCTGAGGTTTATAACGCTTAGCTCTGATACCATTTCTGTAACACCCCCAGATCCGGGGTCGGGGATCCGGGTCGTCACGGTCTTTCTTTCCACAATATCACTTCACTTAATTAATAATAACCAACCTTATGCTGTGACCCCACACTAACATACACCACAACCCGTTATAGTCTCAGAGATGAAATTCAAATAAGTACAAGTCTTTGAATCCACAATTTAAAAGTTATTACAACCCAAAACGATTACTTGATAAATTTACAGTTAATTGCCATTATCTGCCACAAGTTATAATTATACATAATTGATTCTCAAAAGCAGATGGTCTAATCTACAATAGATCTACCTCTGCAGCTATAGCAGCTACGACATCAACGGGAAGACGCGGAACGCTTTCCACGCGCTTGCGCTGGGTCTGCTGGAGTCTGGTCATCTTTCCTAACTGTTGTTGTGTGATGAAAGAAGAAAGCAAGGGTGAGCAGCAAGCCCACCAAAATAATATGCATAATTATTTACAGTATATGAGTCTACTCATAATACTCATGAAAGTCTTGGTCAAAAGAAATGAACCAAGTTGATAACTTAATGCGATGAAGTCGCAAAATATTCAGTATATATATATATACATATATACTTTTCAAAATATTGGAAGTCCTCTTCCATGCATAATATACACAAAGTCCCAGTGTATAACTGTATATAAAAAAATATCGTTGCAAGGTGATCTCATATATCTAACCTTGTCTCAACGTTTTTCTGAAAATCTTTGTCATTCATAAGACAATTATTAATTAGATATAAGTTTAAAAGATGAAGTTACCAAATACTTCACTACACTTATCTTATTCCCAATTACTACTTGAACTACCACCGTTCAAGTTATAATCAATTTCAAAAGTTCATCCCACTGATGAGACCACAAGATAAGACTTGAATAGATTCAATCTTTGAAATATTATTGAATGAAAAAGTTATGAGATACTTTATTTAGTCCCGATATATATATATATCCACATACATATATATCCCGAAAACATTTCCTGGAACCTCTGTTATGTGAAGTATGAACAGAGTTCGAAACATCCAATGAATTTTGGAAAGGAAAAGAATTTTGGCATAAACCCGATATCCCGCTGATCAGGCAAAGATACCAATAAGTAACCTTTTCTACTAGTAGATGGACGAATTCCCCACTGGTCATCACCCTGGTCATAATTAAGACCTATGCTGGACTGCCACTCAGCCACCTATGCATTTGATGGACTCCCACTGAGCCACTTACACAATAATAGACCGTACCTCGGCCTGTCGCTTATGCCGACTCAATGAGAGGGGCTTACTTCCCGAACGTTGGGCAAGTAATCAATTCATTTACCAAATCTGCAACCTTGTTGCGAATATAAAATACACCCCAGAGCCGGATTCCCCAGGTTTTGAGCGAGTATTTAAATCCCCTTAAAAGGAAGATCTTAAATATAAAAATGAGTTTTGGGATCCGCTCTGACTTTTAAAAATCATTTTGAAGACTCGAAAACACTTTAAAGAGTGTTTGGAGTAAGGCTGATTTAATGAAGTAAATCAGTCCCCAGAATATTTAGAAAATGACTGAATATTATTATTTAAATAATATTCCCATAAAGAATAATCTTTATAAAAATAATTGAAGTAAAAGTATTAAAACTTATACTTGAAATAAACATTAAATAACCAAATATATACTTATATGAAAGTATTATCTTTATTTGAATAATCGAAAATAAGTTTGATTATTGACATCTTATTCTTTAATAAAATAAAGAATATATCTCAGCAAATAATCGGAGTCATAGATCCTCAAATGAATATTCAAACAATATTCAATAAATAAAATAAGCTGAGTCATAATACCTCGAATGAATATTATAAATAATATTCATTAAATAAAATAAAGGAGTCATACATCCTCAAATGAATATTCAAATAATATTCAATAAATAAAATAAGCTGAGTCATAATACCTCGAATGAATATTATAAATAATATTCATTAAATAAAATAAAGGAGTCATACATCCTCAAATGAATATTCAAATAATATTCAATAAATAAAATAAGCTGAGTCATAATACCTCGAATGAATATTATAAATAATATTCATTAAATAAAATAAAGGAGTCATACATCCTCAAATGAATATTCAAATAATATTCAATAAATAAAATAAGCTGAGTCATAATACCTCGAATGAATATTATAAATAATATTCATTAAATAAAATAAAGGAGTCATACATCCTCAAATGAATATTCAAATAATATTCAATAAATAAAATAAGCTGAGTCATAATACCTCGAATGAATATTATAAATAATATTCATTAAATAAAATAAAGGAGTCATACATCCTCAAATGAATATTCAAATAATATTCAATAAATAAAATAAGCTGAGTCATAATACCTCGAATGAATATTATAAATAATATTCATTAAATAAATAAAGGAGTCATACATCCTCAAATGAATATTCAAATAATATTCAATAACTAAATAAAAGGAGTCATAAGTCCTCGAATGAATATTCAAAATAATATTCAATAATAAAATGAAGTTTAACGTTATCGAATAAACCTTATTCGATTAATAGTTTGGAAAACTATAACCATATATATATATAAATATATATATATATCCATATCCATATAAAATCTACTCGGGATCCTCGACTCCCGGTTTTAGAAAATATTTTCACCCTTGGGTCCCTATACTAAGGGTATATGCAAGTTACCGCTATTCTCTAGCATAGGTATTATCAACTGAACCAACAGATATAAATTTCAAGAATATGAAACAGGCATGCATATATACCATATCACATGCTACAATATATCGCAAGAATTTGCTAATAACAATCATGCACTATCACAAGATAATGCATATACATATATTTACATCACAACAACAGTTATAACTGGTAGAAAACTTGCCTGAGCGACTTGGGGTGATAAAAGGCTCGGGACGAGTCTGGTAACCTATAAACAACAAGTAAGTTGGAATTAAACCAAAATCACTTGTAAATCTATACTTTAACTAACTTAGACTCTAACGCTTGATTTTGCGCTCACTGATTTGCTTAAGTCACTCGGGTACCCTCGGCTCCTTCATTTTTAATAATTTAACCTTTACGAGTTTTAAAGCGATTCCTTCGCGAGTGACTTACCAACTGCCTAAAACACTTACCATAAATGTTTCATGCATTAATTAACCCTTTTTGGTCTTTAACCTACATTTCAAAGTAAGGCGAGGGAAAAAGTTTCGTTCGTGAAACGCCGTTACTTGAAACGGTCGTTTCTCCTAAACCGTAAATCGGAATCGAACGAACTACATATCAAAACGAAGCTCGTAACATGAGCTATCTAAACATGGCAGTGGTCACAATCTAGCAGGGGGTTCTCGGGTCCTAATGCTATGCACAAAAACAGTCCAAAGAAAATCGGACGTTACGACGGCTATGTTTACGCGATTTCCCATTTTTTTTAAACCATTCAAACCCATTCCAAATCAACCCCAAATCCAACCTCAAATCCATCATACAACAATCATCCATCCTTATCACATCATAACAACCCCAACCAATTCAATTTAATCATTCATACTTATGCCTAAACTTAACTTTAATCATACTTAAGTTCTTTTATTCAAAACCACAACATTTACCATTTATACTTATTCCTCACATGAACTAAAAGCTTTACTTAGGTTCTTTAACTAATTACCAAGATTTATAACTCCAACAATACAACAAAACCAACTAATCTCTACAACTCAACCAAACTTCAACCATTCAAGCATCATGCTTCACATATGCTAAATCAAACACATTCAATCCTAATTACTCAAAACTAAAGCTAGGGTTTGTAGTTTATACCTTCCTTGGAGAGTGGAGAATCAAGAGGATGGCTTGGAATCACCTTTAAAGTCTTTATCCAAGCTTAATCTAAACAAAACTTCAAGAACACAAATTTTAGTTCTTGAAAACACTATTCACCATCTTCTTTGATGATTTATAGAAAAAGATTGGCTTGGAATTAGAAGCTTAAACTTATAGGAAGTATGTAACTTAACTAGGAGAAGCTAGGATAATTACCTTGGAAAATAACAAGTGGAGGAGCTTGGACTTTCAAAAATTAAGAAACCCACCCGAGAGCTTCATGAAGAATGGAGAATTTTGTGTTTTGTTTGATGAAAATGAAATGATTTGCTTGGTTGGTTGATTTGGTTTTGTTTTTGCTTTAGTGAATTACCTTCTTGCCCTTGGATTTGTGTGGTTACAAAGCCACCACACCTCCTCCTTCCCATGTCATGCTTATCTCATCCACATGATGTCATCCTTCCTTCCTTGTCTTCTTTCTATTGGTTGGATGACATCATTCCCATTAATCCCTTTGATTAACTTCCTAATCGTTTGCCTAATGACCGCTGATCTGCTATACGGTTCGCTTAACTTTCGTTCTCGTTTTATCGTTTGAAGGATCATACCCGGGATCTTATTACTTAGGTTCCCTTAACCTTTCTCAATATATTATATTCCTTCTATGATCCTCTTTTATAATCCTTTAATTTAAATCCTTTTTATTCTGTTACCTTATACTCAATTCTCTCCGTATCTTATGGATTTCCGGGAAAAACCAAAGTGTTCGGAATTGGATTCTGACGATCTTTACATACACTTATATACCACATAGAGTACTAATAATATCCCATAAGATCAATAACAGAACCCCTACATAGCGTGGCATGAAAAGTTTTCTCGTTCAGCAAAAACACTATTCATAAGGGTTTCAAAAATTTCCAAAATTGGGGTTATTACAACATGGATTTTCTATCACTCTCTGATTGAAAACTAGAGTCAGTATAACCCTCTATTTTCAACTCAGATTCACCGCCAAAAACAAGAAAAATGTCCTGAGTCCTTCGCAAGTACTTAAGGATGTTTTTCACTGCTTTCCAGTGGTCTTCACCTGGATTGGACTGATATCTGCTCGTCACACTAATTGAATAAGCAACATCAGGCCTCGTACACAACATCGCGTACATGATAGATCCTATTGCTGAAGCATAAGGAATCTTACTCATACGCTCTCTTTCCTCAGGTGTCTTAGGAGACATTTTTTTGGAAAGGGACACTCCATGACTCATCGGTATGAGACCTCTTTTGGAGTTTTCCATGCTAAACCTTTTAAGCACTTTCTGGATGTATGTACCCTGGGTAAGACCTATCATTCTTCTAGATCTATCTCTATAGATCTTCATACCGAGAATATAGGATGCTTCTCCCAAGTCCTTCATGGTGAAGTTCTTTGATAGCAATACTTTGACTGATTGCAGCATCGGTATATCATTTCCTATAAGAAGTATGTCATCCATATACAATACAAGAAATGTTACCGCGCTCCCACTAACCTTCTTGTAGACACATGGTTCATCCATGTTTTTGATAAAATCAAACTCTTTGATTGTCTCATCAAAACAGGTGTTCCATCTACGAGAAGCTTGCCTTAGACCATATATGGTTCGCAGCAGCTTACACACTAGGTGTTCATTTCCCTTGGAAAGAAACCCTTCCGGCTGTGTCATATACATTTCCTCCTCAAGTTCCCCATTGAGGAAGGCCGTTTTCACGTCTATTTGCCAGATTTCATAGTCGTAGTAAGCACAATCGCAAGTAAAATCCGAATTGATTTTAACAGGGCTACAGGCGAATAGGTTTCATCAAAGTCAATTCCTTGTCTTTGATTAAATCCTTTTGCCACTAGCCTAGCCTTATAGGTCTCCACCTGGCCATCTGCTCCAATCTTTCTCTTATATACCCACTTGCACCCAATAGGCTTAACACCTTCAGGCGCTTCAACCAGAGTCCATACTTGGTTGGTATACATAGATTCCATTTCGGATTTCATGGCACTATGCCATTTCTCTGAGTCAACACTACTCATAGCCGCATTATAGGTCTTAGGGTCGTCTTCATCAATGATTGACAACTCATTGTCATTCTCAATGACAAGGCCATAATACCTCTCAGGTTGGCGAGACACTCTCTCTGACCTACGAATGGGCTGTTCCACAGAAGGTTGTTCAGTCTGAATAGGTGTTTCCACTTGAACCGTAGTAGTTTGTGCTTCTTGAACTTCATCAAGTTCAATTTTGCTCCCACTGTTTCCTTCAAGGATAAACTGCTTTTCCAAGAAGGTAGCATGTCTGGAGACAAACACCCGATGATCGGTGTAAAAGTAATACCCTAAAGTCTCTTTAGGATATCCCATAAAACTATATTTTACGGATCGAGATTCCAGCTTATCTGGGTCAACTTTCTTGACGTAAGCTGGACATCCCCAAATCTTAACGTGTTTAAGACTCGATTTCCTTTCTTTCCATATCTCATACAGAGTTTGAGGAACAGATTTGGAAGGTACCTTATTCAGTAAATATGATGAGGTTTCCAATGCATAACCCCATAGGAATACTGGAAGATTTGCATAG
Source organism: Apium graveolens (assembly GCF_009905375.1). NCBI lineage: Eukaryota > Viridiplantae > Streptophyta > Magnoliopsida > Apiales > Apiaceae > Apium > Apium graveolens. The sequence continues at coordinate 62,243,381 of NC_133654.1, read as the reverse complement.
CTCATCATGGACCGAACCATGTCTAACAGAGTTCGATTTCTCCTTTCAGATACCCCATTCAACTGTGGAGTATATGGAGGAGTCCACTGGGAGACTATACCATTTTCTTTGAGATAATCTAGAAACTCTCCATTCAAGTATTCACCACCTCGATCTGATCGAAGAGTTAAATACTGTGTTTGGTTTGTTTCTCCACTTCATGTTTATATTCCTTGAACTTTTCAAAGGCTTCAGACTTGTGTTTCATCAAGTACACATATCCGAATCTAGATCTATCATCTATGAAAGTAATGAAGTATAAAAATCCTCCCATGGCTTGCGTAGACATTGGTCCACATACATCTGTGTGTACCAATCCTAGCAAATCTGCAGCCCTCTCTCCATGTCCACTAAATGGAGATTTGGTCATTTTACCCAATAGACAAGACTCGCACGTAGGATATGATTCAAAATCAAAGGGGTCTAGTAACCCTTCCTTATGCAATGCCCGAAGTCTATTTTCACTAATATGACCTAGCCTACAGTGCCATAAATAGGTCAGATTTTCATCATCTCGTTTTCTTTTATTAGTTTGTTCAATCTGAAGTAAATCATACTCTACGTCACATACATACAGACCATTATTTAAAATTCCACATCCATAAAGAACATTATCTCTAAGGATAGAACATTCATTATTCTTAATAATAAATGAAAAACCATCCAAACCCAACATAGGGATAGAAACAATATTCCTCACAATAGAGGGAACGTAATAACAATTATTCAAAATAATAGTCTTTCCCGTAGGCATATGTAAACTAAATAATCCTACAGCTATGGCCGCAACCCTTGCTCCATTGCCCATACGTAGAATCACCTCATCTTTTTCAAGATTCCTACTTCCCTTTAGTCCTCGCAACGAATTGCAAATATGAGAACCACAGGCGGTATCTAATACCCAAGTGGAAATTTGACCTACTAACATATTAACTTCGATCATGAACATGCCTGAATCAGAAGCGGTAGTCTTACTACCCTTCCTCTTCTTCAATTCTTCAAGGCAAACCTTGCAGTTTCTCTTCCAGTGCCCTAACTTGTTACAGTGAAAACATACAGCTAAATTAGGATCAGTCAACTTGTGAGCATCTAGTATGCTCCTGAGTGATAGTGCGGAAGTCATAATATAGTAAATCTGTAAATGATAAACACATAATAACATTCAGAAAATATTCGATTTCATTTTAAAACACTATATAAATCGGGTCTTTATTCATAAGTGGCTCCCACTAGTTTATCTAATTTATTCAACCCCCTACGTGAAAAATTAAGCATTCATAATGCTAGTGGGAATAGGGATCCTACATTCCATTACACAACCCCGGCTGTGGCACGAAATGCCATGTAATGTTCAATAGGCAGACAACTCTTGTCAATTACATCTAATATTATTCCCTAATCAAACTTTAGCCTCTTGAATAATTGAGTCACGGCTGTGGCACGACAAACTCAATATTCTAAGTCAAGTCTAACCCAACATTCCGTACAATTGAATCAGTCCCCAAAGGCCCACGGCTGTGGCACGTAACGACCTTTAGATTCTTATTCAATGTACACATCTCTATGTAATAGACAAGTATTTCTTTCTTCGAAATCAAAGCCCTCGGCTGTGGCACGAAACGACAATGATTCAAAAATAAGAACTACTTTTCTATCATGTTGGAAGGCTATGACCGACACAAGCCCGTTGTGTCATTGACCAATTACTACTTGATATTATTTAATTTTAGAGGGATTATATTACGTTACAATCATAATAATATTATAAAGAGATTCTTCCTTTTAAATTAAATATTTCAAATCAATAATCAATAATCAGATGATTCCCAGATCGGGTGGAGCATTGTCAAGAGGCGTCACTTAATAACCCTTTCTTACAGATAAAAATCTGTTGTTGACAGAATCATCCTTTCTCTCATATCGAAAATTCATATTCAATTACGTGTTTTATAAACACAAGAATCTCATGATTGTATTCATAATATTATTATTAAGGTTATGAAACAATTTCACTATATTAGGTTGTCTAACAAGCGCCTTATGTTCATTTAAGTTCACCTAAATCTATCATCGCATGATAAACTAAGCATATATCAAATATATAAATATGAATAAACATCAAGGTAGGCATGTTACATCATCTAACATATTAGTCTAGGCATTATACATCTCTATGTATCACATGAAGCATTTAAAAGCAGTTAAAACAGTTAAAAACAGCTTTAAAATACTTTCGGAAATATAAATAGTTCAAAAATTTTATATAAACTAAAATTGATCACTCCATTAGATCCGTCTCGGAAAAATGAATCCAACGGTATATTGCACGCCTAAAACGGAGTTACGAAACTCCCAGAAAATCAATTTTAATGTAAACAGTCGGGCTGTAACGCATTACATGAACGCGTTACAAGCCTTGTAACGCATTCCGGTGATACGTTACAACCCTTTTAACCAATTAAAAGGGGGTGTAACGCATTCCCGTAATGCGCGACACCCCTTCCCCGCGTGCGCTGCACGCGCCGACCGTAGCTGTCAGCGTTTTCTTCTCCTCGAACACTGTGCCTGACTTCTGTCTTCTGTTTTTCCGTGCAGCACAGACATAACAGATGCAGATATATTGCAGATGATACAAATATATATATATAATATATATACATATATTTACTTATTAAATTACGAATTTAATTGTAAGAACTTCAAAAATTCATAATAAAAAATCTATACATCATAAAATTATGAAAAAAATACCCAGACGATCTACAACACTTGTAGAAGCCAGATCAACATTCAAAATTATTCTGAGAAACGATTTCTCATCAGACAAAATTAATCCATGATATAACTTGTAAAAATCATAATTAATTCATACAAGCACATAAAATTCTGAAATTTTTACCACAGATCTATATGCATACAACCTATGCTCTGATACCAATGTTGGATTTTAATCACAGCGGAGGGATGATAAAACACTTTTACACACATAAAATCTAAATAAAAGCATATAAATCGTGGTAAAAACGTAGGGATCGATTACTAACCTTTAATATGCGATCCAAAAGCAACAATCGGAGATCCTTAGTAGCTGCTCCTCAAACGTGAAGCACTCCACCGGTATCCACCAAGAAAACGACGTTAAGGAGGAGGAGGTGGAGAGAATTTGGTTTTCTAAAACTTTTGGGTTTTTGGGTTCGAATAAAAATAGGGTCTATAATAGTATATTTATAGGCAAAATTTTCAGCTGAAATTTTCCCATAAATATTATTATTATTATCCCATTTATTATTCTCATTAATAATTAAAACACCTTTTAATTATTAATCCTTTTTTTAAACACTTTAGAAATAATTCCCTCTCTTGATTTAATTTCTAAAAATTAAATCCTTAATTAATAATATTAAGAACTTTTCTTAATTAATTTATAATCAATTAAATCTCATTTAATCAATTATTTAATTTGCCAATTAATTATTTATTTCATAAATAAATAATTATTAGCCATTATTAATTAATTTCTCCACCATAAAATCATTCTCTTTTTATGGTGTGACCCTGTAGGTTCAACATTAAGCCGGTAGTAGAAATAAATAATAATAAAACTATTTTATCATTATCTATATAAATTCTCTAATTTATTAAATATGATTAATTAATTAATCACATTTATTCTACATCGTGAGGGATACTTCTCAGCATATCGCGACTATCCGGTGATGAATTCACTGCTTAGAATATCAAGAACCTATTCAGTGAATAGTTACCGTACAATAAACTCCTTCTACCCTACAATGTTTCGATTAAATACAAGGCATGGATCTCGTGTAAAGCCTATCTAATTTAATCACTTACTTACCATTTACTATGCGTAGTTCTATGCAAATTAGAAACTCCTTTCTAATTTCATTCACTCTGGCCAGAGATTCCTGAACTAGCATAAGTGGATCAGCCTTGAACATTCGCTTCCTTCACTGGAAGGGGTAGATCCTTTATTGATCATACACTATCTTCGTGTACAAATTCCTATACCCAGTAGAGCCCTAATAATTGTCCCTGGAGACTAAGAACTAAACCAAAGCATAATTCAGTGTACACAAAATGACTATGATGACCACAAGTCTAAGGATACTTGTACAACTATCACTATGTGAACAAACTGCTGACACGTGAGTGAACTCCATCAGTTGTTCAGCTGTGCGAGTTATGTTCAGTGAACTTATTCTATAATAAGCACCTACATACTAGCTATAGTGTCACCACACAAATGTCTATGAGAACAGACATCCTTCATAATGAAGCAAGCATAGTATGTACCGATCTTTGCGGATTATTAATTACCAGTTAGTAATCCTATGATCAGGAACTATTTAAGTTTAGAGTTATCATCTTTTAGGTCTCACTATTATGATCTCATCATAATCCATAAAAAGCTTTACTCTAAACTATGGTATATCTTATTTAAACACTTAAATAGATAAAGCCCGTAATAAAAACAAAATAAGTCTTTTATTAATATCAATGAAATCAAAACAGATTACACAGGAAGTTATTCCTAAATCCTAATACATGATTGGACTTAGGACATATTCCTTTCACAATTATCTTGTAACTGTGTAGTATATAAACATAGATATAGGGTTTACACTATAAGTGTTATTATTATCGAAAATAGTATTCATTGTAACCCTAACAGCTCTCGTGATATTTGTTCATCACTGAGAAGTAACAGTTCCATACTGTAACAGAGTTTATTATTTCAATAAAGTTTGTTTTCTGTTACTTGAGTTATTAAAGTTCGATTTGATTGTACTTTACACTGTATTCACCCCCTCTACAGTGTGTGTGTGACCTAACAAGTGGTATCAGATCCTATCTGTTAACACACAAACAGATTAAGATCCAAACACAATCATGTCTGACACAGATACTCCAACTAAGCCCACCAAAACTGAAGAACCTCCGAAGACACAAATTCAAAGTCGATATTAGACCATCAGAGTTCCCATATTGAGACCATCTGAATATCCCATATGGAAGGTGAGGATGACCATGTTTCTGGAAGCAACAGATCCAGAATATCTTGATAGAATCAAGAAAGGACCTCACAAACCAACCAAGCTCGCGGTTGCAGTTGCAGGTGAAGCAGCAAAGACGGTACCAAAGGAGAAGAGTGATTATAATGCTGAAGATATCGCATCAATTGCTAAGGATGCTAAGGTACGACACTTACTACATAGTGCCATTGATAATGTAATGTCAAACAGGGTAATAAACTGCAAGACTGCAAATGAGATATGGGATGCCCTGGAAACAAGGTGTCAGGGAACTGATACGATTAAGAAGAACAGGAAGACACTACTCAATCAAGAGTATGAACACTTTGACTCAAAGACTAATGAGTCATTGACTGATTTATATGATAGATTTGTCAAACTCTTGAATGATCTGTCACTGGTTGATAAGGAGTATGATCTTGAAGATTCAAACCTTAAATTCCTGTTAGCTCTTCCTGAATGCTGGGATTTAAAGGCAACAACAATAAGAGACAACTACAATCTTGATGAAACAACTCTTGATGAAATCTATGGAATGCTCAAGACTCATGAACTTGAGATGGAACAAAGAAGCAAGAGGAAAGGAACAAAGTCAAGAACAGTTGCTCTTAAAGCTGAAGAAGAATCCCCAAAGCACCTACTTCAAGGAAAGACAAGGGTAAAGCTCTTTTCACAAAGTCTGATACTGAGTCATCAAGTTCTGAAAGTGATGATGACTCGGAATCTGAAAGTCTGCCCGAGACGGATGCTGATGAAGAGATAATGAAGCTGTGTGCTCTTATGGTGAAAGGGATCACAAAGATTGCATATAGAAAGTTCAGGAAGGGAAAGAAGTTTTCCAGGAAAGGCACAAGTTCTGATAAGAAGAATTTCAGAAGATCTGAGCAGAGGAGGAAAGTCTGATAGAGGAGATTATACAAATGTCAAATGCTACAACTGTGGTGAGAAAGGCCACATATCTCCTGATTGCAAGAAAGTGAAGAGTGACAAAGGCAAGGCTCTTGTCACAAAGAAGAAAAGCTGGACAGACACCTCAGATTCTGAAAGTGAGGAGAATTATGCCTTGATGGCAAATACTGATAAGGCAAGTGCTGAAAGCTGTTCTGAAGCTGCTGAATCAAAGGTACCTCAAACCACTTATGCCTTTCATACTGATGATATTAATGAGTTGAGAAGATATCTTAAAACCATGTTTGTTAGTTATAGAGATCAAACTCTAACATGTGAAAGATTAACTTCTGAAAATCTTGCTTTTAAGAAAAGAAATGATTTCTTAGAAAAGGAGTTAGTTATGTTCCATCAGACTGAGAAAGATAGAGATGATGCTTTTTATGTTAGGGATGAAGTGATAAAAATGAATGAATCTCTAAAAATTGAGTTAGAAAAGGAAAGAGAGGTTATCAGGACTTGGACTAACTCTGGCAGAAAAACTCAGAATTTGTTAAGTAATGAAAACTGGAAAGAGGGCGTAGGTTATGGAGAGGATAAGAATGATAAAGGAACTGTAGATATTAAGCCTGTTGTTGTTAAACAAAAGCCAAAGTTAAAATATGTTAAGTTTGTAGCTGTAAAGTCTGATAATGAGAAATCAGAAGTTAAAAAGGAATTAACTTCTGACAAACTAAAACAGGAAAAGACAGCTGAAGTAAACATAAGCTTAATGACTAAGAAGCAGCTTAAGCATAAGCTGAAAGATGTTAAGAATGTAAACAAGGTAAAATCACCTAGGAAAAATAGAAATGGAAAGGAAGGTGTGAATAAAAGCAATGATTATAAACCTGTTCCTAAAGCTCCTAGGAAAACATGTCATAACTGTGGAAGTTTTAACCATCTGGCCTCTTTTTGCAGGAAGAATAAGAACATAAACTCCTTACCTTCAAAGTCAAGAGTTAAGAGTCAGTCTATTAGATATAAGCCACAAAATCCTTGTTTTCATTTTGGTAGTATATGGCATTCCATTTATACTTGTAAGGAATATCATAGTTTGTACTATGATTATTATCAAATAAAACCTTTTTTAAAGAAAGTTTCCATTGTTCCTTCTAGTGTAAATTCTGATTCAAAGTCTGATAGTGTAAATTCTGATAAGAAAAATGTTAACATAAATTCTGATGCTAAATCCGCTGCAAATGTTAACAAACTTAATAAGGCCAAAGGATCCAAGCAAGTCTGGATCCTTAAAACTAATCATTAGTGATCTTTGTGATTGCAGGGCAACAGGAAAAACATCCTAGTTCTGGACAGTGGATGTTCAGGACATATGACTGGAAATAAAGCCCTGCTATCAGACTTTGTGGAGAAAGCTGGCCCAAGTGTTTCTTATGGAGATGGCAACATTGGAAAAATATTGGGATATGGCAATATCAATCTTGGGAATGTCATCATTAAAGAAGTAGCTCTGGTCTCAGGACTTAAACACAATCTGCTGAGTATAAGTCAAATCTGTGACAGAGGTTATCATGTTGATTTCTTTGAAGAACACTGTGAAGTTGTAAGTAAATCTACAGGCAAAGTTGTTCTGAAAGGATACAGGCGTGGTAACATCTATGAAGCCAAGCTTTCAACAAGTACTGATGGTTCTGCAATCTGCCTGATGAGTAGAGCATCAATTAAAGAAAGCTGGAATTGGCACAAGAAACTCTCTCATTTAAATTTCAACAATATAAATGTCATGTCTATTGCAAAGAAGAAATATGCTTTGATCATAGTGGATGAGTTCACCAGATAGACATGGGTGTATTTCTTGCACACAAAAAGTGAAACTGCATCTATCTTGATTGATCATGTCAAACAACTGGATAAATTGGTCAAAGATTCTGTGAAGACAATAAGGAGTGATAATGGCACTGAGTTCAAAAATTTGATAATGGAAGAGTTCTGCAAAAACCATGGAATCAAGCAGGAATTCTCTGCTCCTGGAACTCCACAGCAAAATGAAGTTGTTGAAAGGAAGAAAATAACTCTCATTGAAGCTGCACGTACAATGCTTGATGAAGCAAAGCTTCCAACCTATTTTTGGGCTGAAGCTGTGCAGACTGCTTGTTTTACTCAAAATGCAACACTCATTAACAAGCAAGGAAAGACACCATATGAGATGGTGAAGAAAAAGAAGCCAAATCTGAAATATTTTCATGTATTTGGATGCAAGTGTTTTGTTCTTAAGACTCATCCTGAACAGCTATCTAAATTTGATTTAAAAGCTGATGAAGGAATCTTTGTTGGATATCCACTTTCCACAAAAGCCTTCAGAGTCTATAACTTAAGAACAAGAGTGGTCATGGAATCTATCAATGTCTCTTTTGATGATAAGAAGATAACTGGACTTGAATATTTTATTGATCATGATCAGCTGAGATTTGAAAATGAAGACTCAAATTCTGATACTAAAAATCCTGACAATATAAGTCCTGATACTGCAAACTCTGATGGATTAAACTCTGATGTTATTGAAACTGTGGTGACTACGCCAAAGGAAGATGCACCTATGCAGGGGGAGCATACTCAAGATCTTACCACATCTCAAGAAGCATCAGAACATACATCTGGCTCTTCAAGGTCTGATTCGTCAAGTTCTGATAAGCCAAGTTCTGACAGTACTGAAAATCTAAATTCTGAAGAATCCAACTCAGAGAGCATAGTTTCAGGGGGAGCATCAGAAAATGAAAATGAAGACAGCATGGATCATGGGGGAGCATCCAGTTCTAGAGAAAACCTTCCATCTACAAGGAAGTGGACTAAATCACATACACTTGATTTGATAATTAGAAATCCTGATGCAGGTGTCAGAACTAGAACAGGTACTTCAAATGAATGTCTTTACAATTCTTTTCTTTCTCAGACTGAGCCAAAGAAAGTGGAAGAAACTCTTCAAGATGCTGATTGGGTGCAAGCAATGCAGGAAGTGTTGAATGAATTTGAAAGAAACAAAGTCTGGACCCTAGTGCCAAGACCAAAGAATAGATCTGTTGTTGGTACAAAGTGGGTATTCAGAAACAAAACTGATAGTGATGGCATAATTACAAGGAATAAGGCAAGGCTGGTTACAAAAGGATATTCTCAACAGGAGGGAATTGATTATGATGAAACATTTGCACCGGTTGCTAGATTGGAAGCCATAAGGATATTTTTGGCTTATGCTGCTCACAAAAAGTTTACTGTCTTTCAAATGGATGTGAAAAGTGCTTTTCTCAATGGAGAATTGGAGGAAGAAGTATATGTTGAACAACCTCCAGGCTTTGTAGATTCCAAATATCCAGATTATGTCTACAGGCTTGATAAAGCACTTTATGGACTTAAGCAAGCTCCTAGAGCATGGTATGAGACTTTAGCTCAGTTTCTTTTGGAAAAAGGATTTAACAGAGGAACTATAGACAAAACACTGTTCTACCTCAACCTTGGAAAGGACTTACTTCTGGTCCAGATTTATCTTGATGATATCATTTTTGGGTCTACAAATGACAGACTTTGCAAGAAGTTTGCCAAACTGATGCAGTCAAGATATCAGATGAGTATGATGGGGGAACTTAGCTATTTTCTGGGCCTTTAAGTCAAGCAGAATGAAGCAGGCACTTTTATTTGTCAAACTAAGTACACCAGAAACTTGCTGAAGAAATTTGGAATGCAAGATTGTTCAAGTGCATCCACTCCCATGGCCACTGCAACAAAACTGGACAAGGATACTGGTAAATCAGTAGATATTACTGATTATAGAGGTATGATTGGCTCTCTACTCTATCTAACTGCTAGTAGACCTGATATCATGTATGCTACCTGTCTTTGTGCAAGATTTCAAGCAGATCCAAGAGAACCTCACTTAACAGCTGTAAAAAGAATATTCAAGTATCTTAAGGGAACAGCTGATCTGGGATTGTGGTATCCCAAAGAATCAGATTTTAAACTAATAGGTTACTCAGATGCAGATTTTGCAGGTTGCAAAATTGACAGGAAAAGCACAAGTGGAAGCTGCCAATTTCTTGGAGGCAGATTGGTTTCTTGGTTTAGCAAGAAACAAAAGTCAATTTCCACATCAACTATAGAAGCAGAGTACATTGCTGCAGGAAGCTGTTGTGCACAGATTCTTTGGATGAAGAATCAGTTACTGGATTATGGGTTAACATATTTCAAAATCCCTATTTACTGTGATAATCAAAGTGCTATTGCTATGACAGGTAATCCAGTTCAACACTCAATGACAAAGCACATCAACATCAGGTACCACTTCATCAGGGAACATGTGGATGAAGGTACAGTGGAATTGCACTTGGTTCCAACAGATCAACAACTAGCAGATATCTTCACCAAACCATTGTGTGAAGCTACTTTTACAAGATTGGTAAATGAACTTGGAATGGTTTCATGTTCTTTTTCTAAATCTGCTTAGTTTTGTTCTGATGCATCAGACTTTATGATCAGTATTTACAGAAATTACCCTCTTTGTGTATTCTGTGCTTAATTAAAAACTTGCTTAAGTACTGACTGTTGTCTGATGTAACTTTCTAAACTCTGATAGTGATATGTCTGTTTATGTAACTATTCAATCCTATGACGATACCTGTGCTAGATGTTGACCTAGTAGTCTTTAATATACTAGGGATCCCATGTTAGAAGTAATTATTTCTGTGGAAATCTATTGACACAAGCAAATTCCGATATTGAGCTTAGTTGAGTTTACTTTTTCTATCTTATTACTAAGTCACAAACTAGAATAATGCTTCTCATCTATTAAGTTCTGATGCTAGTAAATCTGTTGAATGTCCTAAGTGCTGAAAAACCTCTCTTATCAAAAGAAAAAGCAAAGAATCAAGGATTAAAATCAGGTACTCCTTTGAGATTTAGAGTAAAACATGTGGAAGGAACGACCCAAGCATTGCTGGCATTAAGTAAATATGCATCAGAAAAGCAAAATATTTTCTTGGTGACTTTTCACACTCTATGGTTACTGGAGAAATACTCTGATAATAGCATAAATTCTGATAAGCAGTCGTGACTCACTTACACTGAGAAGCCACTGTAAAATGGAATTTAAAAAGATGCACAAAATTAGCACAAAATAGTTGAGATGGACTCAAGCATGAACTCATTCAATAGTAGGTTTCAGAATAATGACAGATTTTTAGTAAAGTTTTAGTTATGCCTTATTTCTAAGATGTACTGAAGTGAATCAGACTTTACTCTTTGTCTGATATTTAGCTTAATGCACACACTAAACACTCCATATGAATGATGAAAATTACTGTGGTGATCTATGTTATTTTAGATGAACATTTCTGTGTCACATTGCACAAATTCTGAGGACAAGTTCTGATTGCATGTTCTGATGATTAAGTTCTGAAGAATCTATATCAGAATTTGTGTGAGGACTTACTAAGATAGGCATTCATTTTTCGAGTTAAGAAATCATGTTCTGATAACTGTTAAGTTCTGATATAAGTCTAAGTTCTAATATTAAAATCTGATCCTTTACTTGACTTATTTGTGGATAAAATCTAAAAACAGTCTCATTTTAAATCAGAATATGTTTGGGTAGAATATTAACAGTCAATATCATTAGGGATAGTGGTTCATGTACATGTACAGTAATGTTTACTTGTTACTTGTGCGCATTAAACCCTAACTTACACTTCCAATGACTGTTTTTCGTCTTCCCAGTCTAGGGAGACGAGGTAGAATTAACTCTACCTGTTAGCATTAAATTTCCTTGCGTCTCCTGACATTCTTTTGCCTATATAAACAACCACTTCACATCAGCCTTCACATCAACTCTTTTCTCACAAACTCACCTTCATTCTCTTTATATCAAAAACACCATGGTCAATTACAACATGTTTTTGAACTATGAAACATTCAATATGGAGCTGAGCTGTGAAACCTGGCAGCAGGAATGGCACATCACTGCCATTCCTGATGAGATATGGGACTCAGTTCCCCAGGAGGTACTCACCCACCTCCTGTTCTTCTACATGGATTACCATCGCCATCTGGAGCGATTGGAGGAGGAAAGGCTGGAAGCTCTCCGCCAGTAAGAGCGAATCATCAGACTCGATATTCTGTTTGTCGAGAGTAGGAAGAAGAAATGATTTATTTTCTTCTTCCTGTTTTTCTTCATCGTCAGCCTTGCCCTTCTTCTTGAGCTAGGACAAAGGCTGTTGACGTTAGGTTTAGCAGCTTAGGACAATCTTGTAAAAGTTCTGATGTAATTTAAATTTCATGAATGTATTTTCTTAATATATTAATGAAATTCCTTTTTTGCAAGTTCTTGTCTCTGAGATGTTCTGTAATGCATTGATAAATCCTGATAAATATTCATATTCTGATGACCATTTCATATTATGATTTAAATTAAGTTCTGATTTTACATTATCAGTACTTGTTCACTTAATTTATTTTGGTCATACACACTCGACTTTTTTTTCCAGAATATTGGTGTTGCAGTGAAAAATAATTGAATAAGTGGGAACAGTTTCAATTTTGAATTAAAACTGATTTACCTTGATTAACGGAATTACTGGGTAAGTGGAACGGTTTTTCCTTGGAAAACTGCAAGTGGGTAAGTAATGATTACTGTTTTCCCGTGCCCATTAACTATTCATTATTACTGCATGTCTGACAGGTGTCCAACGGTTATATTTTTTTTACAAGTCTAAGTAAGAGAGAGAGAAGATTATAGAATCTTTTATTTACTTTTTCACTTTATCTCTCTTTCTTTGCTTTTACTCTCTTTCATCTCCTGACGTTGTTTTTTCATACAGACATTTTATCAAACACCTAACAGACACTTTTAAATCTTGATTTTTCTCATGGCACCTAAGGATTTGATCATTGATGGAGCTAAATTTGTTCCAAACAACTATGCTGCAATTCTCGATCATGCTGAAGCTCCATCTGAGTTGCATTTTATGCAAGATCTTCTTGCACACAGTGAAATTGGGTATGCATTGACCCAGCCTTCAGTCTTTTCGAGCCAACAAGTTCTGACATTTTGGCGGACTGGACACTTTGATAATGGTGGTACACATAGTACTCCCAGTATTGTTTTCGAAGTGGATGATTCTACACATGTGGTAACTCCTGGTACAATTCGCAAGGCCCTCCATTTACCAGAAGGATGTACTTTTTCAACCCCGGAGGAATCAGTTCTTCAGGAGTTAATGGCCAGTTTGGGGTATGAGCAGAGTTTGGCTAAGCTTGGGCAGTTGAAACAGGCTCATATCAGAAAGGAATGGAGTTTCTTCTTCGACTGCATCACTAAAGCTTTTGGGAATAAGTGTTCCAACTTTGATGCAATCCCTATAATGAGTCAGCACATCGGGTATGCAATCATTAACCAAACTCATTTCGATTTTGCAAATGCTGTGATAGGTTTCATAGGGGATAGGATGATAGAAGATAGAAATGTAGTTTATTTTGCTAGATTCTGTCAGCTTATATATAACTTTTGATGTACTAATCCTCCTCAACTAGCCAGTACCTTAATTTCACCATTCAAAATTGCAAAATGAGCCTTTAATGATTTGGTAAATGCTGATGTTAAGAAAAAGGTGGTTAGACCTTTACAGATTCCTCAATCTGTAAAACAGATGTTAGTACATGCTGATCCTGACACCTACAGATCTGTTTATCCTGATGTCCAACCAACCACCACATCTCAAACACCACAACAACCATCAGAACATACCACTCATACTACTCAACCTACCTTCAGGACATATCTCAAATCATATCTCTCCACTTCACAGACAGCTCAACCTTCATCCTCAGCACCTACTGTGAAGCCTTCATCTTCCAAGCCTAAGAGGATAAAGACTGTTCCTTAAACACCTCAGAAGAGAAGGAGGATTATTTTGAGAGATGAATCTGATAGTGAGGAACAGGTTCCTACTTCAGAACCTGTTGATAAAGAAGCTGAGAAAGTTCATTCTCAGAAGGATTCTGGATTTGGGGGATCTAAGCTTCTCAAAAGGCTTAGAAAAATGACCTCTTCTGAAACTCCCAAGGAATCCTCATCTTCAAAGAGATACAAGAAACATAGAGCAAAAAGGCTAGTTTTAGATGATGAGGAAGCAGCGGCTAAGGAAGGAGATCAGGAATCTCTGATCTCACAAGAACCAGAATCTGCTAAAGCCACTGCTTCTCCATCAACTCCAACTCAGGAAGCTACTACTGAAAAGGCCAACACACCATCTGTGTCTCCTTTTCTAAAGTCTGTATCTCCTGTTGATCCAGGCACAAGTGCTGAAATTGATATCCAGAACCTGGTTGTGCCTGAAATACTTTACTTAGAAGCTCCAACAGCAACTAATCCATCAACAACACCTGTTACTGATGCTGCTCAAACTCCAGAATTATCTACTACACCTTATCTGCATCTAGATGATGATGATCAGAATATAGGTGAGCATCAGGATATGGCTGTTGATCAGAACTTAGATCCAGATCAGCACTTAGAGGATGATGCTGAAGCCTCAATTGCTTCTCATACTGTTGTTTTATCAGAAGATGCTGATTCTGAAAGTTCTGATGCTGCAAATGCTGAAGATACTGGTGATGCTGCTCCAAATACAGATGCTGATGAAGCAGGTCCTTCAGGACATACACCTCAATAAACTGTTCTTAAATCTGAACTTGTTAAGAAGTTTGTTACCAGAGAAGCACCAGTGCCTCGGAGTGAAACTCCTGCAGGACAGGAGTGGATTAAGGAATGGAACTCAGCTACCTGTGCTCCATCTGCACAGCATCTGGCTGAGCACTTGACAAAAGCTGATGAGATGTTAAATAATGATGATTTCAAAACACAGCTTAGAGTCACTGCATTAAGTACTAAACATTTACAAGGTCTTCATTCAACTACTCATGCAGAGTTACATCAATTACGGGAAGAATTAATGAAGCAAGAACAAGTTCAGAAGATTGACAAGAAAAAATTCTTCCAACCTACCCTTGACAGAGTTGCTTATATTGAGAAGACTCAAGAGAAACAACAATCTCAGATTGATAATATTCTGAAAAATCAAGCTTCTCAGCAATCTCAACTTAATGAAATCCAAGCCTCAGTGGAATTGCTTGTCTCTCTTCTCTTACCTGCTAATGCCAAAAAGGGGGAGAAAGTAATTAAGTCCAAATGCAAAACTGATAAGACACTGAAGGGGAAGGATGATGAAAAGGATGATCAAGGAAATTCTGGAATGGATAGAGGTCATAGTCAAGATAGAGGTCTCTCATCAAGAAAAGCTGAAATCACAAGTCACATGACAAGTTCTGATACTGGAAAAAGAATTAGTTCTGCTACTGGTAAAAGGATAAGTTCTGATGAACTTTTAGATCTTGATGAAGAAATGTCAAGACAGTTATTTCTTCAGGAAAATCCAGGAATGGACTTGGAGAGTTTAATGGAAGAAGAAGCCAGACTTAAATCAGAAAAAGTCAAGTCTAAATCTGAAGCTTCTGGTAAAAAGACACTTCCAAAACTTAAAGGTATTGTGATAAAAGAAAGGACAAATACTGAAGCAACAATGGCTAAAACACAACCGCAGATAGATCCAAGATCCAAGGGTAAAGAAAAAGTTGGTGAACCTATCAAGGTTTATGTGCCTCCTGTGAATGAAGAAATTACTGATGAAAAGGATGATCTTGCTCTGACTTCAAGAAAAGTTTTTAAGACAACCTCTGACATGGCTCAAGTTGTTCAGAGTCAAGAGACAGTAAGTTCTGATATTTCGAAGAAGCAAGTAACCTCTGACATAGCTCAAGTTAACTTGATATCAGAAGATAAATCAAAGAAACTCCTACCACAATTCACTAAAGCAAAACAGACTCAACCTTTGAAGAATGCTGCAAGTGGTTTTGAAGCAAGAGTGGTTACTGGAAAGGAAGCAAGAGATAAAACTGGATTGGGAAGTGCTGATGAAAGAAGAATACAGAACACTACCAATGATCCAACTTCCTTAAGTGAACTAGGTATTGGAGCAACCCCTGAGAGATTGAATCAACTGGAATCTGTACAAATAGTTTACCATACCTACTTGAAAGAACACAACTTGTTGTACTTCATGACAGATGGTAGGGTTTATCATATAAGGCAAAATGCCATTCCATTGAAGTATTTTGAAGAACTGGAGCATGTACTATTCTTACTTCAAGTGAATGACAAATTAACCATAAGTGCTGCAAACTATTTGAAGGATCAGATTCAGAGACAGAAAAGGCTTTATTCTGTTAAGACTGACAGCACATATCTTCCAAAGTACAGAGATCACAAGGGTGATATAGTTGAAATGAAGCCCAACACTACTAAGATTATAACTACCTTTTTGGGTTACAGGGCTGTGGAATTCAATCTTGAGTCTGATAAGGCATATTTGATCAGACTGGATCAGGATATAAGAAAAGCTAAGATTAATGATCTCAGGGCTGTAATCTTTCAAATTGGTGAAGATACTACAGAACTTAAAGATGCTAAAAGGAGGATGATTGATGAACTCAGATATGCTGAGAGATATTTGTTGAAGAACTATCTCAGAACAACTCCTGACATCAGAGAGATCAGAAGATGAAGCCAAGTCAAGATCTACAACTGCTTAAATTCTGATATTTGTACAGACTGAAGTTATTATCAGAAGTTAAAGATTGGTAAAGCTTTAAGGACTGTAAGTTGTAGTTATCTAGTCTAATTCTCATACATTTGTACTTAATGTTTTTGACATCATCAAATATCTGTTAAACTTGTATATTATGTTAATTTACAAGTTGGGGGAGATTGTTAGATATATTTGATAATGTCATGGCTAATATGATTTATGTTTAGTTTTTAGATCTTACTTAAACAGGATAAATCAGTACTTACTGGAAGTCGGGACTTAAGGATATCAGTACTTATATTATCAGGAGATAATCATCAGAAGATGGATATCAGAACTTAAGTACTGAAGGACGTTCAGATAAGGACAACAGCTGATTAAAGGAAAGAAGATCGAGACAAACATAAGAAGAGATATGCATGAAGAAGGAATTCTATGAAGAATAGAATACTTGGAAGAAAAGATATCTGATTGATATATTTTAGGAAGCAGAATTATATTCCATATCAATTAGCAATTATCTTGTAACTGTATAGTATATAAACACAGACATAGGGTTTACACTATAAGTGTTATTATTATCGAAAATAGTATTTATTGTAACCCTAGCAGCTCTCGTGATATTTGTTCATCACTGAGAGGTAACAGTTCCATACTGTAACAGAGTTTATTATTTCAATAAAGTTTGTTTTCTGTTACTTGAGTTATTAAAGTTCGATTTGATTGTACTTTATACTGTATTCACCCCCTCTACAGTGTGTGTGTGACCTAACACAAGGAGCCAGTTAAGTCAGCCATCCATCACTCTCATGTCAAGCCAATCAGTGTGAGTGAGATGAGCATGAACTATCTGGAAAAAGGACAATCTTCCTGCATCAAGTCTACAAAGGCTGAAACAATTCTTAAACCAAGGGAAAATTATCCAAAATCATCTTGGAAGAACCCCATGGACACTGTGTATGAGACACCCAAGCCTGATGAAAAGAAGCTTTTATCAAGATCTATTGTCTTCTATAAAGATCTAGTTGATTCAGCTTCAAAAAGGAGAATTGCTAAGATATTCAAAAATGGAAAGGAAATTTGTGTGGTAGCTGGACATCCACAATTTGCTCAAGCAAAGAAAGAAGAAAAAGCCAGATTAAAGCAGGAAAAAAGGCAAGCTGCTCTAGATGCAAAGAAGTCTAAACAAAAGAAAGAACAGATTGCTATCTTGGCCAAGCTACAGGCTGTAAATTCTTCTCAACAAATTCCCTCTCAACCATCTGAAGATGTTGAATCAAAGAAGAAAATTGAAGAACAGAAGAAATCCCCAATGAAGAAAGAATTGGCTAGAAGAACAAAAAGGAAACTGGATGTTGTTGACAAGGAATTGGAAGATCAATTTCCTAAGGAATCCACACCAGCTACAACTCAAGCATCAAAGCCCTCTGTGGTATTTGAAGACATAAGGGTGGTGGACCCTACAGAAACATACATGGTGAACCTATTGTGCCAAAGGATGAGCCAATAGAGTGGGATAATCTACCAATTCCTGACTTCAGCCTACCAATCCTTAGCAAGCGAAAAAGGACAAAGTCAAGGGCAGTCAAGAAAGTGAAGCTGTCACCTCTCAATTCCAAGTCAGTAGTTAAAGCTCAACCCAAGGTCAACATGGGAGACTACTTGTACTTGTGTGACATCAAAGAATTTTCAGATCTAAATCTTTATCTGGATGAACTGGATGAAGTAAGGGCAATTGATGCATACAGAAACCTACCTGAAAGGTTGGTGTTCAAGTACAAAGGAGGAAGGGAGATTCAGTGGCCACTTCACAGGATTCTTCAAAAAAGCCAAGCTGTGCTGATTAAAGTCTATTCATCCTTCAAGAAAAACTTTGGGTTCAATGTAACTGCAAGAAGACTAGTATTGAAGAAGATTGAAGAGCTGAGGAGTGTTAGAGCTAAAGATGCACTCCCAAAGACACTAATCATCCCATATACAGGGAGAAGAGTGCATCTAAGGCCCTACTGGCTGATGGAATTCATGGATGACAAGGGTGTGAGAAGATTCTTCAGATTAAAAGACCAACTGAGTATCTCTAGCAATGAGACTCTCTTGGAAATGCAAGAAAAGCTAGATCTCTCAGAATCTGATGAACTGGAATTCCATAGGCAGCTCCAGAATCAAATTGAGGAAAATAACAGAAAGCTTGGAAGAAGATCCAGACCTTCAAGGAACTAGAAAAATCTGCTCAGGCTAGAGGAGCATCTTGAATTGACTGTGAGCCAAACCTTGTACATTTTGTTTAATTGAAGCACTTTCAGTTTATCTACTTATCTTTAAAGATGTATGTTCAAGATGTTTTGTTATCATCAAGTATCTCTTAATTTATGGCTACAATTCCAGTAGACATAAATTGGGGGAGATTGTTGTGCATATGTTGTGTACTTGATGATTTCATAAACAAAACATCTAAGTAGATTTTACTTAGTGAAATTATGTAGCACTCGACGGATAAGAATTATAGTCCCGACGGATAACTCATTATAGTCCCGACGGATGATTAACTTATTATCCATCGAGTGAGTAGCTTATGTAATAATAAGTTTGTAGCATAGTTATGTATGAACCTTTGTATAGAATCTGTAGTAGCATATAAGTCATGTTGACTTTAACTAGATATGCAGAATAGGTTGATTAATTATACATAAATGATGTCTTGTAATTCTGCATAAGTGAAATAGAGTCAAGTGCCAAAATAGCTACTGACGGATGATTAACAAAGCCATCGACGGATGATCAAATGACTATCAACGGATGTTTAAAATAGCAGTCGACGGATGATCATTTAAACCATCAACGGATGTTCTGAAAGTCGACGGATGATCATATGAAGAATTCAAACAGCAGTTGAACAGTGAAAGCTGACACACAGCTGTCGAGATGTATACAAACACACTCTGGAAGCCCATTAACTGGGTAATAGAGGATGAAAAGCAGCAAAGCTTGAGACTGATAGTTTTTATATTTGTCTAGTCTTTTTGACTTTGTAATCTTGGTATTATATAAACCAAGAGAGTAGCAAATAGAAAAATAACTGAGATAGATGAGAAACACAAAAATAGAGAAATCTTTGTAAGCAGAATCATTAGCATTTCCTGTATTCTCAGTAGTTCAATTTGTAAGCAGCTGTGAGCATTCCTGCACACAGAGTCCTCTCGATATATTATATATATCTCTGGTGGAATTGTTTAAATCCACCAGAAAGTTTTTAAAGACTCTTATTTTTAATTACTTGTGTTTTGATTCAATTAAGTTTACATTCCGCATTGTGCTAATCAAAACAAATATATCTATACTCGAGTTGAACATTTTTATTTCGAGAAAAAGGTTCAAGAATTCCATTCAACCCCCTTCTGTAATTCTTGCTATATTGTTAAGGGACTAACATAATTCTATATATATTATTTTTATCCATTTTTCTTTATTAATAAACTTTTTAAGTGATACTTTATTTTAACTATTTTTTGGTTCTATCACTTTTTGTTTTAGTAGAGAAACCTCTTTTTAAGTGGTACCTTGGTTTCACTTATTTTTTTGGTACCACCAAGTTTCACTTTTTATGATTTATGTTATAACTGTAATTGTATTATTTTTATCCTTTTTCATTCCTATA
This sequence comes from Apium graveolens, assembly GCF_009905375.1. Taxonomy (NCBI): domain Eukaryota; kingdom Viridiplantae; phylum Streptophyta; class Magnoliopsida; order Apiales; family Apiaceae; genus Apium; species Apium graveolens. The sequence goes on along the minus strand of NC_133654.1, from coordinate 62,223,060 downwards.
TGACTTATAATTTTATATATTATTTTTACCCGTTTTTCTTTATTAATCAACTTTTTAAGTGATACTTTGTTTTTACTTATTTTTTGTTTCCATCACTTTTTGTTTTTAGTTTTAATGATTCATTTCATAACTCTAAGTGTAATATTTTTATCCTTTTTGATTCCTATATGACTTATAATTCTATATGTATTATTTTTACCCGTTTTTCTTTATTAATAAATGAAACCTATTTTTAAGTGATGCTTTGATTTAACTTATTTTTTAGTTACACCACATTTTAATTTCACCTTTTATGATTCATGTTATAACTCTAAGTGTATTATTTTTATCATTTTTTATTCTTATATGACTTATTATTCTATATGTATTATTTTTACTCATTTTTTAAATTTTTAGAAGCCATGATTTTCATTATTTTTATAGGTTTGGATCCTATTTTTAATTATATTTTAAAATAAATAAGATCATAATTTGGCTCAACTAAATAGGTTCCGAGAAATATAAACCACGACCAAGTAAATAGGCCATATGTTTAAATTGGAATTTTTTAATTTAAAATTTTTTAATTTGTTGGTAGAATTTTATTTTAATAAAATGGTGTGAATATTATAAAAACTGAATTTTGGTTTCACCACTAGAAAATAATAAAATTATTCAAACCATAATATGATTACAATTCTATTTTCATAGAACTCTAAATTATTTCTTGATTTTCATCTTAGTACGGCTACGCCGTATTTTGGTTTCACCCCTATATTTCTATTTCATGTAGAGTTCTATGTTATTTTTAGCAAAATATAGATTGTAAACATATTATAATTACGATATTTCTATTTTTCGTAGAATTCTTTTTTATTTTTTATTAAAATAATAAAATGGAAACCTTTAAACAGTGTTGTTATTAATTAATAAGGAAACCATCTTTTAAGGGATACTTTGGTTTCACCCCTTTTCGGTTTTACGAATATTTGGTTTCACCCCTTTTTAAATCTTACTATAACTCTAAATATACATTTTTTTTATTCATATATGACTTATAATTTTATATGTAATATTTTACTCATTTTTTGATTATTGTATACCACATATTTATATTACTTTTATATAAATGGAATTATATATACATTGTAATTTCTAGATTCATACCTACATAATTCTATTTTAGCACCCAATGTATATTTATACATACATAATTAATATTTTTATTAGAATAAATTATGCAATCACAAACTATATAAAAACACAAATTCAGTTAATAATAATAAATTTATTATGCAATTACTTAGTACTGTTGATTTAATTTTTTATTAAATTATCCATGAATCATGTTGTGACTAAAGTTTTGATGTAAAATATTAGTTATGGCTTTTTGAAGACCAGATACATAACGTTGAGTTTGTTGTTCTAATAAGATTTGAGTTAATAAAAACTACATATAATTTAAAAAGAAAATCGTACAATTTTATTTACTATATATTTCAATAAAAAATTAATTTTTTTTATAATCATTATTTAATATTAATATTTTGATCTTGGCATACGGGTTATCTACTAGTATGCCTAATAAGAGCATTTGCAATGTTGATCATATGTTATGTATAAAGTCTATTTGACACTCTAATTATTTATAATTAGGGTAAGGCAGTTGAGATGGTACCATTGTGTGATTTGGCTAACAATGTCATTTCATAAGTAATAAAATCATATAAAACTCCTCCACTATAGGCAACTCTAATTGTTTCTAATAGATGAAAAATTAATTTAAGTTAAAATATTATAATATATCAAAATATTAATATAATTAAAAATACATAATACATAAACAAATATAAATTCCAAATAAAATACTAAGATGTAAATAATCAAATTAACACCAAAACGGAAAAATGTAACATGTTTATAAATGAAAAAAAATAAAAAAACATTAAAAACTTGAAAATATATAATATATTTATATATAATATGTAACACGTTTATATAATAACCATAACATAAACACTACAAAACAAATATAAAAAAACTGAAAATATATATTATATATTATTTGACACATTTAAAAATATATTTTATATAATAAAATTTAAAACATTAAAAATAAATTTTACTACACTACATTTTAGTAATATAATTATATTCTATATATTATTAGCGTAAGGAAGTTAATATAATACGGTTGTACAATATAATTTAAAAAGATATAAATAAGAAAAAATAATAATAACAAGCATGTAAAAACAAAATTTTCATTATATCCTATATATTATTATATAATTAGGGTAAGGCAGTTCAAATGGCACCGTTGTGTGATTTGATCGTCAAGCTAACAATATCATTTCATAAGTAATAAAATCGTATAAAACTCCCCACTATAGGCAACTCTAATTGTTTCTAATAGATGAGTAATTAATTTAAGTTAAAATATTATAATATATCAAAATATTAATATAATTAAAAATGCATAACACATAAACAAATATAAATTCCAAATAGAATGAAGGTTCAAGCTGACAAACATAGAACTGAGAGGGAATTTAAGATGGGTGATTGGGTTTAGTTAAAGACTCAACCCTATATAGACAGGTCACACTGCAATCAAGGGGTAATCAAAAGCTATCTTCTGCTTACTGTGGACCTTTCCAGATTTGTGCCATGATTGGGAATGTTGCTTATAAACTAAAATTGTCATCAGAGGTGAAAATACATGATGTAGTTCATGTTTCACAATTAAAAGCATTTTATGGGCCTTCTCCATTGGCATCCACAGTTCCTAATTTGGTGCCGTAAGATAATCAGTCCAAGCCTGTAGAGATTGAAGCTATATTGGATCATAGGATGGTCAAAGTGCAGAACAAGGCTCAAGTTCAGTACTTGGTCAAGTAGAAGAACACCTCAGAAGCTGACAATTCTTGGGAAAATGCTGAGTTGATTGCTGAGAGATTTTCAGCTGTTGTGCAGGGCTACTTTCAGACTTGAGGTCAAGTCTTTTTGGAAGGGGAATGATATGTTATAGTAGCATTACTATAACTTGTTTTTACATTTTATTTCCAGTTTTAAGCCAGTAAAACAAGTGCACAATTTGTATCAATATTTTGGCGGGAAATTCTGTTACAACTGAATTTCAGTATAAACAGCTGGAACTTGAGTTGTGTGATTCATTCTGATAATTCAACAACAAAACATTGCTTATTCTTCTTCTCATCTCTCTCTAGCAACTGTTCTATCTTCTCATCTCTTATTCTTCTTCATTAACTCATTGAGTTCGTTAGCAATTACAATTCGATTGTTGATTAGCTTGGTTAATCCATTAATAGCCTTGATAATTGATTAATTGAAGTCACTGTGTTCAAATCTTAGTGTATCAATCTGTTGAACGCTAACATCGAGTCATGGCTTGTGAAGCACCACATACAGTATAAAGACCATGCTGAAAAATAGAGGCGCTTTAAGATATTTCGGGATAATTCCATGTTTGTTGATCAACATAATAGGTTTGTGAACAACACGTATAGGCTCGGATTGAACAAGTTTGTTGATCTTACTAATGGCGAGTTCCGGACCACGCTTTTGGGTGGTAAGATGGTCAGGAGAGACTTGTTGAGCAATAGTGATGGATTTAAATATGATAAGATTGATGATCATAAGTTGCCGCAATCTATTGACTGGAGGGACAAATGTGCTGTTGGTCCTGTTAAAGATCAGTGCCAATGCGATTAGTCATTATAATTTTATCTATTTATTTATGTATTAATGTTTTTTGGTGCATATATTATGCTAGTGATGAGAAACGGAGGTTTGAATGATTTCAATTAGTGTATGACTTCTGCAAATACATCGCATGTATTCCTTTTTCTTCAGTTCTTGATTGTTATGTACTTGATATTGAAAGGAATATGTCCTAAGTCCAATCATGTATTAGAATTTAGGAATAACTTTTATGTAATCTGTTTTGATTTCATTGATATTAATAAAAGACTTGTTTTGTTTTTATTACGGGCTCTATCTATTTAAGTGTTTAAATAAGATATACCATAGTTTAGAGTAAAGCTTTTTATGGATTATGATGAGATCATAATAGTGAGACCTAAAAAGATGATAACTCTAAACTTAAATAGTTCCTGGTCATAGGATTACTAACTGGTAATTAATAATCCGCAAAGATCGGTACATACTATGCTTGCTTCATTATGAAGGATGTCTGTTCTCATAGACATTTGTGTGGTGACACTATAGCTAGTATGTAGGTGCTTATTATAGAATAAGTTCACTGAACATGACTCGCACAGCTGCACAACTGATGGAGTTCACTCACGTGTCAGCAGTTGTTCACATAGTGATAGTTGTACAAGTATCCTTAGACTTGAGGTCATCATAGTCATCTTGTGTACACTGAACTATGCTTTGGTTTAGTTCTTAGTCTCCAGGGACAATTATTAGGGCTCTTCTGGGTATAGGAATTTATACACGAAGATAGTGTATGATCAATAAAGGATCTACCCCTTCCAGTGAAGGAAGCGAATGTTCAAGGCTGATCCACTTATGCTAGTTCAGGAATCTCTGGCCAGAGTGAATGAAATTAGAAAGGAGTTTCTAATTTGCATAGAACTACGCATAGTAAATGGTAAGCAAGTGATTGAATTAGATAGGCTTGACACGAGATCCATGCCTTGTATTTAATCGGAATATTGTAGGGTAGAAGGAGTTTATTGTACGGTAACTATTCACTGAATATATTCTTGGTATTCTAAGCAGTGAATTCATATTATCCGGATAGTCGCGATATGCTGAGAAGTATCCCTCACGATGTAGAATAAATGTGATTAATTAATTAATCATATTTAATAAATAAGAGAATTTATATAAATAATGATAAAATAGTTTTATTATTATTTATTTCTACTACCGGCTTAATATTGAACCTACAGGGTCACACCATAAAAAGAGAATGATTTAATGGTGGAGGAATTAATTAATAATGGCTAATAATTATTTATTTATGAAATAAATAATTAATTGGCAAATTTAATAATTGATTAAATGAGATTTAATTGATTATAAATTAATTAAGAAAAGTTCTTAATATTATTAATTAAAGGATTTAATTTTTGAAAATTAAATCAAGAGAGAGAATTATTTCTAAAGTGTTTAGAAAAAGCATTAATGATTAAAAGGTGTTTTAATTATTAATGAGAATAATAAATGGGATAATAATAATAATATTTATGGGAAAATTTCAGCTGAAAATTTTGCCTATAAATACACTATTATAGACCCTAATTTTATTCCAACCTCGAAACCCGAAAACCCAAAAAGTTTGGAAAACCCAATTCTCTCCACCTCCTTCCTCCTCCTTAACATCGTTTTCTTGGTGGATACCGGTGGAGTGCTTCACACTTGAGGAGCAACTGCTAAGGATCTCTGATCGTTGTCTCCGAATTATTTTAAAGGTTAGATTCGATCCCTCGAATTTTTATTCACGATTTATATGCTTTTATTTGGATTTTATATGTGAAAAAGTATTTTGCCATGCCCCCGCTACGTTTAAAATCCAACAATGGTATCAGAGCATAGGTTGTATGCATATAGATCTGTGGTAAAAATTTCAGAATTTTATGTGCTTGTATGAATTAATTATGATTTTTACAAGTTATATCATGGATTAATTTTGTCTGATGAGAAATCGTTTCTCAGAATAATTTTGAATGTTGATCTGGGTTCTACAAGTGTTGTAGATCGTCTGGGTTTTTTTTTCATAATTTTAGGATATATAGATTTTTTATTATGAATTTTTTGAAGTTCTTACAATTAAATTCATAATTAAATAAATCATATATATATATAAATTGATTGTTTGTAAGTATACATCTGTATATGTGCTGCTGTGCTGTTGTCTATTAAAAGTCTGCTGCACGGAAGACAGAGAAGACAGGTGAGTACAGCGCACGTTTTCCGAGTAAAGCAGGCGGCGACTGCTGCGAGAATAAAAAAAATAGGGTGTCACGCATTCCATGAATGCGTTACACACTTGTGGCGCATTCACGGAATGCGTTACACCCTTTAATGGCTTAAAAGGGGTATAACGCATCACCAGAATGCGTTACAGGGCTTGTAACGCGTTCCTGTAATGCGTTACAGCCCGTCTGTTGATTTTAAAATTGATTTTCTAGGCGTTTCGTAACTCCGTTTTGGGCGTGCAGTATACCGTTGGATTCGTTTTTCCGAGACGGATCTAATGGAGTGATCAATTTTAGTTTATATAAAAGTTTTGAACTGTTTATATTTCCATGAAGTGTTTTAAAGTTGTTTTTGACTGTTTTAATTGCTTTTAAATGTTTCATGTGATACATAGAGATGTATAATGCTTAGATTAATGTGCTAGATGATATAACATGCCTACGTTGATGTTTATTCATGTTTATATATATGATATATGCTTAGTTTATCATGCGATGATAGATTTAGGTGGACTTAAATGAACATAAGGCGTTTGTTAGACAACCTAGTATAGTGAAATTATTTCATAACCTTAATAACAATATTATGAATACAATCATGAGATTATTGTGTTTATGAAACACGTAATTGAATATGAATTTTCGATATGAGAGAAAGGATGATTCTGTCAACAACAGATTTCTATCTGTAAGAAAGGGTTATTAAGTGACGCCTCTTGACAATGCTCCACCTGATCTGGGAATCATCTGATTATTGATTATTGATTTGAAATATTTAATTTAAAAGGAAGAATTTCTTTATAATATGATTATGATTGTAACGTAATATAATCCCTCTAAAATTAAATAATATCAAGTAGTAATTGGCCAATGATACAACGGGCTTGTGTCGGTCATAGCCTTCCAACATGATAGAAAGTAGTTCTTATTTTTGAATCATTGTCGGTTCGTGCTACAGCCGAGGGCTTTGATTTCGAAATAAGAAATACTTGTCTATTACATAGAGATGTGTACATTGAATAAGAATCTAAAGGTCGGTACGTGCTACAGCCGTGGGCCTTTGGGGACTGATTCAACTATACGAAATGTTGGGTTAGACTTGACTTAGAATATTGAGTTTGTCGTGCTACAGCCGAGACTCAATTATTCAAGAGGCTAAAGTTTAATTAGGGAATAGCATGAGATGTAATTGACAAGAGTTGTCTGCCTATTGAACATTACATGGCAGTTCGTGCTACAACCGGGGTCGTGTAATGGAATGTAGGATCCCTATTCTCACTAGCATTATGAATGCTTAATTTTTCACGTAGGGGGTTGAATAAATTAAGAAAACTAGTGGGAGCCACTTATGAATAAAGACCCAATTCATATAGTGTTTTGAAATAAAATCGAATATTTGCTAAGTGTTGTTATGTGTTTATCATTTACAGATTTACTTTGTACGTTATGTCTTCTGCACTATCACTCAGGAGCATACTAGATGCTCACAAATTGACTGGTCCTAATTATGCTGATTGGCTTCGAAACTTGAGAATTGTTCTCAGGATTGAGAAGCTGGAATACGTGATTGACTCACCTAAGCCTACTGAACCTGCTAGTGATGCACATAATGATGAACATGTTGTGTATCGTAAGTGGATAGATGATGCAAATGTTGCTCAATGCATCATGCTAGCTTCCATGAACATTGAGCTACAGAAGCAACATGAGCATATGGATGCTCACACTATCCTCATGCATCTACAAGAGTTGTATGATGTGGCGGGGAGGACAGCTCGATATGAGATATCGAAGGAGTTGTTCGGTTGTAGGATGTCTGAGGGATCATCTGTGAATGACCATGTACTTAAGATGATCAATTTGATTGAACGTCTTGGACAACTTGGTTTTGCCATGGATGGGGAGCTGAGCCAAGACTTGGTCTTGCAATCGCTTTCGAGTTTGTTCTCGCAGTTTGTTGTGAACTTTCACATGAATAAGTTGGATGTTAGCCTGCCTGAACTCCACAACATATTGAAGACTGCGGAATCGAATTTCCCCCTAAGAAGAGTTCTGTTCTTCTAATTGGTGAAGGTTCCAATCCTAAGAAAAGGAAGAGGAACTCTTCCAAGAAGAAGAAAGTAGGTGAGAAAACGCCGGTTCCACGAAAAGCTGAAGACCCCAAGAGCAAAGTTGTTTGCTTTCACTGTAACAAGGTGGGGCACTGGAAGAGGAACTGCAAGGTTTACCTTGCAGAATTGAAGAAGAAGAAGGGTAGTGAGACTACCGCTTCTGATTCAGGTATGTTCATGATAGAAATGAATATGTCATTAAATCAAATTTCTACTTGGGTATTAGATACCGCCTGTGGTTCTCAAATCTGTAATTGTTGCAGGGACCAATGAGAAGTAGGACTCTTGAGGAAGAGGAGGTGATTCTACTGATGGAAATGGAGCAAGAGTTGCTGCTGAAGATGTAGAATCATTTCATTTACATAGGCCTACGGGCAAGACTATTGTTTGAAATAATTGTTATTTTGTTCCCTCGATTGTGAGGAATATTATTCCCATGTTAGACTTGGCTGGATTTTCATTTATTATTGAGAATAATGAATGTTCTATTCTTAGAGATAATATTCTTTATGGACGTGGTGCTTTAAATAATGGTCTGTATGTATGTGACATAATTTATTTCAGATTGAACAAACTAATAAAAGAAAAGGGATGATGAAAATCTCACTTTATAGTGGCATTGCAGTCTCCATTTAGTAGACATGGAGAGAGGGCTGCAAATTTGCTAGGAATGGTACACACAGATGTATGTAGACCAATGTCTATGCAAGCCATGGGTGGATTTTCATACTTCATTACTTTCATAGATGATAGATCTGGATTCAGATATGTGTTTGATGAAACACAAGTCTGAGGCCTTTGAAAAGTTCAAAGAATATAAGTATGAAGTGGAGAAACAACCAAACATAGTATTATAACTCTTCGATTAGATCGAGGTGGTGAATACTTGAACGGAGAGTTTCTGGATTATCTCAAAGTAAATGGTATAGTCTCCCAGTGGACTCCTCCAGATTAGTATCTGAAAGGAGAAATCGAACTTTGTTAGACATAGTTCGGTCCATGATGAGCTATGCAAATCTTCCAGTATTCCTATGGGGTTATGCATTGGAAACCTCAGCATATTTACTGAATAAGGTGCTTTCCAAATCTGTTCCTCAAACTCCGTATGAGATATGGAAAGAAAGGAAACCGAGTCTTAAACACGTTAAGATTTGGGGATGTCCAGCTTATGTCAAGTAAGTTGACCCAGATAAGCTGGAATATCGATCCATAAAATGTAGTTTTGTGGGATATCATAAAGAGACTTTAGGGTATTAATTTTACACCGATCATCGGGTGTTTGTATCCAGACATGCTACCTTCTTGGAAAAGGAGTTTCTCCTTGAAGGAAACAGTGGGAGCAAAATTGAACTTGATGAAGTTCAAGAAGCACAAACTACTACGGATCAAGTGGAAACACCTGTTATGACTGAACAACCTTTTGTGGAACAGCCCATTCATAGGTCAGGGAGAGTGTCTCGCCAACCTGAGAGGTATTATGGCCTTGTCATTGAGAATGACAATGAGTTGTCGATCATTGAAGATGACGACCCTGTGACCTATAATGAGGCTATGAGTAGTGTTAACTCAGAGAAATGGCATAGTGCCATGAAATCCGGAATGGAATCTATGTATACGGTATACGAAAGAATGATTAGAGCAGAAGGCCAGGTGGAGACCTTTAAGGCCAGGCTTTTGGAAAAAGGATTCAAACAAAGGCAATGGATTGACTTTGATGAAACCTTTTACCTGTAGCCCTGTTAAAATCAGTTCGAATTTTGCTTGCGATTGCTGCTTACTACGACTATGAGATCTGGCAATTAGCCAGATGGTTTTCTTTCCAAGAGAAATGAAAACCTAGTGTGTAAGCTACTGCGAACCATATGTGGTTTAGAGCAAGCTTCTCGAAAGATGGAACATTCGTTTTGATGAGACAATCAAAGAGTTTGATTTTATCAAAAACGCAGATGAACCATGCGTCTACAAAAGGGTTAGTGGGAGCGCGGTAACATTTCTTGTATTGTATTGAATTAGAGTTGACACACATAACAACATAGCAGACCCACTCACAAAGCTACTTTATGAAAGTCACTTTGATCGTCATGAAGACAAGATGTGTATTAGATACTAGAGTGATTGGCTTTAGTACAAGTGGGAGATTGAAAGGAATATGTCCTAAGTCCAATCATGTATTAGGATTTAGGAATAACTTTTATGTAATCTGTTTTGATTTCATTGATATTAATAAAAGACTTGTTTTTTTTTATTACGGGCTCTATCTATTTAAGTGTTTAAATAAGATATACCATAGTTTAGAGTAAAGCTTTTTATGGATTATGATGAGATCATAATAGTGAGACCTAAAAAGATGATAACTCTAAACTTAAATAGTTCCTGGTCATAGGATTACTAACTGGTAATTAATAATCCACAAAGATCGGTACATACTATGCTTGCTTCATTATAAAGGATGTCTGTTCTTATAGACATTTGTGTGGTGACACTATAGCAAGTATGTAGGTGCTTATTATAGAATAAGTTCACTGAACATGACTCGCACGGCTGAACAACTGATGGAGTTCACTCATGTGTCAGCAGTTGTTCACATAGTGATAGTTGTACAAGTATCCTTAGACTTGAGGTCATCATAGTCATCTTGTGTATACTGAACTATGCTTTGGTTTAGTTCTTAGTCTCCAGGGATAATTATTAGGGCTCTTCTGGGTATAGGAATTTGTACACGAAGATAGTGTATGATCAATAAAGGATCTACCCTTCCAGTGAAGGAAGCGAATGTTCAAGGCTGATCCACTTATGCTAGTTCAGGAATCTCTGGCCAGAGTGAATGAAATTAGAAAGGAGTTTCTAATTTGCTTAGAACTACGCATAGTAAATGGTAAGCAAGTGATTGAATTAAATAGGCTTGATATGAGATCCATGCCTTGTATTTAATCAAAACATTGTAGGGTAGAAAGAGTTTATTGTACGGTAACTATTCACTGAATAGGTTCTCGGTATTCTAAGCAGTGAATTCATATTATCCGGATAGTCGCGATATGCTGAGAAGTATCCCTCACGATGTAGAATAAATGTGATTAATTAATTAATCATATTTAATAAATTAGAGAATTTATATAAATAATGATAAAATAGTTTTATTATTATTTATTTTTACTACCGGCTTAATATTGAACCTACAGGGTCACACCATAAAAAGAGAATGATTTAATGGTGGAGGAATTAATTAATAATGGCTAATAATTATTTATTTATGAAATAAATAATTAATTGGCAAATTTAATAATTGATTAAATGAGATTTAATTGATTATAAATTAATTAAGAAAAGTTCTTAATATTATTAATTAAAGGATTTAATTTTTGAAAATTAAATCAAGAGAGAGAATTATTTCTAAAGTGTTTAGAAAAAGGATTAATGATTAAAAGGTGTTTTAATTATTAATGAGAATAATAAATGGGATAATAATAATAATATTTATGGAAAAATTTCAGCTGAAAATTTTGCCTATAAATACACTATTATAGACCCTAATTTTATTCCAACCTCGAAACCCGAAAACCCAAAAAGTTTGGAAAACCCAATTCTCTCCACCTCCTTCCTCCTCCTTAACATCGTTTTCTTGGTGGATACCGGTGGAGTGCTTCACACTTGAGGAACAACTGCTAAGGATCTCTGATCGTTGTCTCCGAATTATTTTAAAGGTTAGATTCGATCCCTCGAATTTTTATTCACGATTTATATGCTTTTATTTGGATTTTATATGTGAAAAAGTGTTTTTCCATGCCCCCGCTGCGTTTAAAATCCAACAGATGTTTGCTTAAATTACTGTATAAATTTTGATTGGGAAGGAGTCTACAAGAGTTTTTCAGTTTGTTTCTTGCTGACCTAGAATAGGATTGGTACTAGCAATCTGCGATGTTGGAAAATATATCTTCAACAATTTTATTCATCAACTTCTATCATTTTGTATTAGGCTTCTAGATCAAAAGAGAATCACATTAATATTGCAAGTTTAGTACTTTCTAATCTACGAGTTCAGAAAAAAATTCTTCAGAAATTTTATTCATCAAGTTGGTTCTTTCAGGTAAACACATAAAGTTAGTTGTGTTTTACTTTTAGTAATTTTAGCTTCTTATTGTTAATCGATTTATAGTCTAATGAATTTTACATCTGTCATAGCTGAGGCACAATATGAATGTATGGTAATATCTTATTACATTACTTTAAATTGACATAGGAGCTGTAAATTTGTAATTGCTTAAATTTGTTTTGTCAATCGCTCTTCTTTCTCCATTATGTAGGAAGTTCATGGGCATTTACAACAGTAGGTGCAGTTGAAGGGATAAATTATATAGCAACAAATGAGCTCATTCAGCTCTCGGAGCAGCAGTTGATCGATTGTGATAAAGATTTCAATTAGGGGTGCAGCAAAGGGGGTCATCCGATGGACTTTGCCTTGGACTTCATTGTTAACAATGATGGAATTCATACGGATGATAATTATCCGTATGAGGGTGTTGATGACCAATGTTATCCGGATTGGCTGGTAAAAACTAAATTTTCAAATGATGCAGTCTTTTTGTAACTTGCTGTTAAAAATTAGGGTAAATTGCAAACCGCATCCCCCTGGTTGTTTCCATTTTCACTTCACCGTAAGTACTTTTGAAAATTGCAGTACACACCCCACAGATATTTTGGCGCTGCAAATCACAACCCGATGACAAAGTGCCGTTAAATTTTAGCGTTATCTTTCTAACGGCAAGGGCATATTAGACTTTTTACAGTTAAATCTTGCTACTGCATCCTTTCATGTTATTTCCTAAATCATAATTCACAACCAAAATTTGCACAAATCTAACCCTAAATTCCAAAATCTGAAGATTAAGTCTTGAGAGGCCGATTAAGTGCATAAATTAAGAGCAATGATAGGCCGATTGAGAGGTGTATTCGATGCTGATGATATTTTAACTCTTGAGAAAGCGAATGGTGAAGGAGGATCAAATGAAGGCGCGGTCATGATTGATTACGGTCTACCTGATGGCTTAGAGATCCCCACATATGACTGTAATTCTCTTTCTTTTCTTGTATGTAATTACCTTGCATGTGTAAATAGTTAGGAATCGATATATGTGTTCTTCGTTGCATGCAATATGATATTGGTTTATTTTTAAATGTGGTCCCATAATTTATGTCTTTTTTATTGAGATAGTGACTCTGATATGTTAGGTAAAGTTTGAGTATTTTGTTCAATTTTTTCATTTTTTGTTGCAGCGTATTCACCTTACTTTTGGATGAAATTACGATTTAATGGTAAATTCAATGTGGATTTTACTGAATATATTGGTGGGAAGATAGCATATTATGACATGTGTTCTGTGAAAAATTTAACTCTAACTGAAATGGAGGCTATGTATGGAGAAGTAGGATGTAGTACTTTGACGAGGGATATGTGGTATTTGAGTAATGAGGCAGAGATGTGTGCTGAAAATTTATATCCTCTAGAAACTGGGACTGATTTAGAATTGATAATTGACCTGGTCGAGGCTAATTATAAGTTGGTTACAATTTTTGCAACCCTAAATTATCCTGAAGATGATGAACCTTGGGATTTTCCATTTACTCAAATGGCCATAGATGATAGAATTGCTAGGATAGAAGACATAAGAGTAGAAGTTGAAGATACTCCTATGGAAGATGATGTTGATGTGGGTAAAGCAGAGGCTGAAGATGAAGAAAGAATGAGTTTTCATGGGGACAGTTCTAATATGAACTCTAGTGAGAGTGATTGTCCAAAACCTAAAAAGAAAAGGAGAGTGCCACCACCCAATCCACCTTATAGAGCTAGGAGGACAAGGAGATATTCAATGTTGAGGGGTTTGTTCAAGAACACAGAAGAGACACCTGTCATTCTAGATGATGTTGATGATGAGGGAAATAAGGGTAAAGCAAAAGGAAATGGTGAAGAGGTAAAACAGTCCAAACTTATGAAAGGAGGTGAAAACAATTCAAAGGGTGATAAAAAAGGGCAAAGGTAAAAGATCATGTCCAATCGAAGGGTAAGGGTGAAACTGATAAGGGGAAACATGATGATAAGGGTGTGGCTGATCAGAGGAAATATGATGATAAGGGTGAGGTTGAGGTGCAAGCAACAACTGATGAGGAGCATTTGGAGTCAGTTATCAATGAAAAACCTGATGAGAGGAAGGGTGAAGATAAGGGTGCTATAACTGAAGTTGAAGATAGTCCATCTTCAGAGAGTGAATATGATAGCAATGAGGAGAGGCTGGCTATTTCTTCTTGTGATGAGCAAGAGATAAAATACCCTGAATTTAATCAACTGACTGACATGGAAGATCCTCAGTTTGAATTAGGTATGTTATTTAGTAGTGGACAGGTTTTTAGGGAGGCTGTTAGAAAGCATGCAATTGCTCACCAGAGAGGAATTACACTTAAAAAAACCTAGCTGACAAGATCAAATGGATATGTGTAGAAGGCTGTCAGTGGAAATGTTATGGTATTAGATAGCAAAGATCATGTAACATCCAAATTAAGACCCTGTACAATAATCACACCTGTAATCCTACATGGATTCAGAAACAGGTGAATTCCAGTTGGATAGCTAGTGCATATGAGAATGAGGTAAGGATGAATCCAGATTGGCCTACATCATCTTTTCATGCAAAGGTGGTTAATGATCTTCAATGTAACATTTCTGAGACCATGACATATAGAGCATTGAGAAAGGCCAAGGAAACTATAATTGGGAAGCATGAAGATGAGTTTAAGTATCTATATCAGTATGCAAATGAGGTGAAAAAGGTGATGCCAACATCCACTATAAAGTTGATGACAGAGGCAGCTGAAGATGGTGTTGAGGGCAGGAGGTTCAAAAGATTTTATATGTGTTTGGCACCTCTAAAGGAAGGCTTTCTTGAAGGTTGTAGGCCATTAATTGGTTTAGATGGATGTCATCTAAAAGGTCCCTTTGGAGGCATGCTGCTAAGTGCTGTTGCTACAGATCCAAATAAAGGTATGTATCCCATAGCTTGGGCACAAGTTGAAGCAGAAAATACATCCAGCTGGTACTGGTTTCTAGGATTGTTGAAGAATGACTTGGGGATTGAAAACACTGGCAATTACACTTTCATATCTGACAGACAGAAGGTATGTATCCCATATGCCTAGTTAATGTATATGTTTCTGTCATATTTGTTTGTGTATATTTTTCTGTCATATTTCATGTCCTAATTAATGTCCTAATTTGCCTTATATTTACCACTAGGGCCTTGTCAATGCACTAGAATATTATTTTCTACAGTCTGAACATCAATTCTGCGTAATGCACTTATACAATAACATGAAACATTTGAGCAAGGGCCTTGGAATGTCTAAGACTATGTGGCCAGCTACAAGGTCCACCACTGACTACTTTTTCAACATGAATATGGAAGCAATTAAAAAGGTAAAACTCTTCATTTTGTAATTCATTTTGTAAAAAGCAAATAATGATATACTGAGTACATTAATTTTGTATTCCTATGCTTGGTTTGTGACAGATGAGTAAGCAATGTTATGATTGGTTGGAAGCAAAACCTAGGTCCCCGTGGTCTAGGTCAGGTTTTAGGGATATATGCAAATTTGATGTATTTATAAATAACAACTGTGAGAGTTTCAACAATGCCATCAACAAATTTAGAGACAATGACATTGTAACAATGTTCAAGAATATATATAAGACTTGCATGCAGAGGATATAAAAGAGGAAAACAAAGATGGAGAAGAAGTTTACCAGATTCTGCCCTAAAACCATGAAGAAAATTGCTCAGTAAGACATTTTCCAATATTCCAGCTGTTAAATACAGTTTAGGCAATATCTTTAATATTTTCCACTTTTAAACTTGTTGTTAAATGCACAGGTCTATCAAACTTGCTGGGAAAGTAACTCCTGTTTGGAATGGTGGAAACAAGTACCATGTGACCATGTCAGCTAGAGGGCATGAGGTGGTAGTTGACTTAAACAGGAGAACATGTGCTTGTAGGAAATGGCAGCTGACTGGATTGCCATGCTTCCATGCTGTGGCATGTATTTTTTTAAAGAGATTAGATCCTTTGGATTTCATTCATGAATGCTTTAGTAAGGAGACATATATGCAAGTATATAGACATATCTTAGAGCCAATTAGTGGAGAAGCTTATTGGGAACATACTGAACAGGAGGAACCTTTGCCTCCTCTAAAAAGGATAGCTCCAGGTAGGCCCAAGAAAGTCAGAGATAAGAAAAATAATGTTGTTCCAACTAGAGAAGGCAATCCATATACTTTGAAGAGACAGGGAACAAGTTTGAGGTGCTCAAATTGTAGCCAGTGGGGGCACAATGTCAAGAAATGTCCATCAAAGGTATATGTTTATCTTTGACTTATTTTTTGTTTGTCAATTTTCAGCTCTTTACTTATTTTTTGTTGGTCAATTTTCTCAGAAAGCTGAGGCAGAAGAGGGAGAAGATGAGTTAAATTGGAATGCTAAAGCAGCTAGGTGTTCATATTGCAAGTAGGCAGGACATAACTTAAGATCTTGCAGTGCTCGGGTATATGACTTTGACTTTGCAATTTACCCTTATAATTCCAATTTTTCTTTCACTTGTAATTGTGTTTCATGTAAGTGCAGAAGGTGGATATTCAAACTAAGAACAAAGATAAAGAGGCTGAGGAGCAGGCAGCTTTCAAGGAGAAGTTTGCAAAACTTCAGCAATCACAGAAATAGAAGGCTGTTGCAAGATCTGCAAGAAAGGGGACTGAAAAGCAAGCCAAGAGTGGGAAGCATGGAGGCATTGTCAAACCCTTCAAACCCCCAGCACAAACAGGACCTTCAGGAATTGAATATTTTGAGGGGGATGGTGATAATATTACAACACTTAAACAATTGAACGCTGCCCTCATGAAGAAGCAAAAAATGTTGGGAAAAAGGAAAAAGACCGAGTAATTTGCGTGCCTATTTTGTGTTTTAGTATGTAGTGGACTTGGTTTTTGTTGAACTTTTTGCGTGGACTGTAACTTATGACCATGAAACTCACTCCTATGGTACATTGGATACTTTTGTAATAATCATGAATATGATGTTTGTTCCAATTATTGTAATCTTGCCTTTACTTCTTTTTTTTGGTTGGTTACCATTTTTATCACCTTCATCTACTTCTGCACATTCATACACTTCTCTGTACTCTTATTACACCTACCAAAATAATATAAACTGCAAGTCCCATAACATACAATTAAAAAACTAAAAAACAATTACAAAGCTTTTTATGATTCACATTAACAATACAATAGAAATACTAAATCTCTTCTACCTCGCCATCGACACTATTACAAATGATGTAAATGATAATTGCAACCCATGTCACAATCAGCAAGAAAAGTGCCAACTTGTTTGCTGATTTTTTTTCCTTCAGTCACTTTGCAACATAAACAAGAACTTTCGGGTGCTTCACCAGCTTCATTGAAGGCACGCTCAGTCATCCTCATGCCATCAACTTCTTTTTCAAGATAGTTAATCCTCCGCAAAAGGCCTGGAATGATAATTCTTGCACGCTCACACAACGGACCATCCAACCACCTAAAATAATGACATCGATCGCAAGAAAAAAAACGACGACCGGCATTTGCAGTTGTCCAAGCTGTTTTCGCTGTTACCCATACTCCACAAACACACCTCTCAGCCATGTATTTTATAAACTTAGTTTTAGCCCTCAAATAAACCATATTACCATGTTTATATATGTTTATATAGCTGCAAGAAGGAAGAAGATGACCATTGCCAAGAAAACATACTTTTAAGACAAATTTACCCTCAACATAATTGAGGATAACGGTCTTAATTGACGGAGTACTAACGGAAGGTTGTGATTTGCAGCGCCAAAACATCTGTGGGGTATGTACTGTAATTTTCAAAAGTACTTACGGTGAAGTGAAAATGGAAACAACCAGGGGGATGCGGTTCGCAATTTACCCTAAAAATTAATAAAGCTTTATAAGAATTACTTTGTCGTTATATGGCAACTCATGTCCTTTTCATAATATTTCCAGAAAGATATCAAGCTTGTGACTATTGATGGTTATGAAAACGTTCCTAGAAATGATGAAAAATCATTGCAGAAGGCTGTTGCACACCAACCAGTCAGTGTTGCAATTGACGCTGGAGGCAGGCCTTTCCAACTTATGAGTCGGTAATTAATTTTTAATGTTGCATTTTTTCTTCTTATATTAAAGATCGAGTTCAAAGAAAGAAATTAAAAATAAAAATTACGAGAGGAATGCGGTGAATTTACCTTGTTCTATATAGTTCTATCCAGTACGACATAGAAATGGATGGCACTTGTTTGAAAATTTAATGACATCAATGTGAGACTCTTGTTATCCATCTATTATTGGACAAACTTAGTATTTTAGACTAAGTTGTGAATCATTTTGAGACTCTATATGAGTGAGACACATTCTGTGTTAGTGGTGTGTATTTATTGGAACGTATTCTCCTCTTCGAGGGGATTCCAACGCATATTTACATGCTCAAAATGAGTAAAAGGTGAATGAGAACTGATGTTCCAAAGTTTTACCTTTTAATATGAAAAGTGGTTTTGTACCACATCGAAAGTAGCACAAACCTATTCCTTAGTTTTTCTTATAAATACCATGTACCACATCGAAAACAAAAACAAGTCCTTTCAAGCCTCTCTTTATAAATAGAGTCTTAGGGCATCAGTTTTATTAAGTCAAGGGAATAAGAGTCATCTCTTTCATTCTCGATCTCTTTAGTCTTAAATTTTTCCAATATTCCGGTAATAGTTCTCGGGCTTAGTTCAAGTTCGCTGAGAGTATATTTGATCTACCGATTATACTGGTATCTCGTTTTATCCTGGGAGGCTATCGACTCGCACATACGGTGAGAGGCGAAATAGTTTTAAGGAGACAGTTTCAACTGGACTCGAGGATCTCCATTTGGTTATATCCTTTCTTTCTCTGTTTGATTTCGTTTACTCACGCACACACTTATTTGATTTATATCGCAGATTGTATTCACAATCTTAAAGCTATTTATTTTATACATCTGTGACTGATACATCTGTATCTGCATGTTTCGTTGAGTAACAGATCGATGGAGAACCAAACTGTGAACGATCCGATGAACTTGACGGCTGATCCCAACGCATAGATCACTGGATCTGATGGGGTTCACCAGCAGCCGATTAACCCTAACTCACAGATCGTACGATCTGATGGGGGTCAAACGCCTGTTGGACATGTGCCTTCGGGACATGTGCCTGTGGGACACACTGTCATTGGATAGTTTAGTTTTCCTCTTGGACTGATATCGGCAGGATTCACTCCTCCGATCATACCTGCGGTGCCTACTGGTGTGCATACACCTGTACTACAGACGCACGTACCATCTGTTCCACATGTGGTGCCTGTTGCACCTGTTATGCCAACTGTGTCTGCTGCACATGCTGAAAAACCTGAGAAGTTCAACGGAATGAACTTCAAACGTTGGCAAAAAAAGATGCACTTTTATTTGACCACGCTGCATATGGATCGCTTCCTCAAGGAAGAACCACCGTTGCTCACTGCTGAGAGTAACATGCAGACTGTGTATGCTGTTGATGCTTGGAAGCACTTCGACTACATCTGTCGGAACTATGTGCTAAATTGTTTGTCTGACTCGTTGTATAACGTATACAACGCGAAGCCTGTTAGTGTATACTAAAAATATTTATTTGAAGTATGTACATTTATTTCTGGCCAGTTTATTTGAGAATCATTTGAATGTTTACATGTTGTCTAATATTATATATTGTGAACAATCTAGTATCAAATGGGATACAAAATATTAGATTGTTAAATACGGTTATATAATATAATAAGGTTCACAGCACAGGTGGTGTTGGACAATCCACTGGTATGGCTGTAGTATTATTTAGATTAGTTTATATTGACTAATAAATAATACTAGTATACTTTGTGCATATTGAACAAGATCAAATTTAGAATTGTTCCCTTAATACTGATTAAGAAGGAGAACTAAGATTCTATGTTATTATTAATGCTTAGGTTCTTAATCCGGAAATAGTAATTGACACGTGTATATTATTTACATGCTTTGATTTATATATGAAATAATTCTTTTGAATTATATCATTATATTTTGGGTGATGGAATTATATACATGGTGGATATTATTTATTGAAGGAATCCATGTCCTGATAATATTCGGGTTAATGATGTCCCCTTGAAAGCTCAAAAAGATTTAATTATGTGAAACCCTGCATGTGGAATTTATTCTGGCATAATTAAATAAAGGTTGAGTGGATGATCAAGGAGAAAAGATATTAATTAAATAAATTATCAATAATTTATTTAATTAATGGACATGTGATATTTTAAACATGAGGAATTTAATAAGCAAATAATATTGGAACCAAATTAATTAAATTACGGTATTAGGAAAGGTAGTGCAAATATTAATTCTTTAGTGGATTGAATTAATATTTAATTACATTGGGCTAGGCTCAAGATGTAATTAGAAGGCCCAACCTAATTATCCATGGTCCCTATTGTAGCCTATATATATTATTATTCTCTTCTTGCTTGGAATTGTGTGAAAACATATTGTAGCCACCAAGGAGCAAGAAGAGAGGATAACTTGAGAAGACGGAGGTCACACTTCGCTCAAGGGAATTTGGGAATACAATAGAAGAGCGTGGAATCAACCATTAACAAGGTAATCTTCTTTTCGTAATCTTTATCGTAAAACGTAGTAACACCCCAAGTCCGTGGTTCCCAACAATTGGTATCAAGAGCCTGGTAATGGGTTCTACGTTTTATGATATAATGTCCATGTCGTAATTATATATGCGTGTATATAGTGTTTTGCTTGTATTGGTTTTGATGCAGGTTGTTAATCCACTATTATGGCCATGTATATTTTAATTATGTGTTTGGATCCCACGTGGTTTAATCATGGTTAATTTTTATTTTGGTTTCCACGTGGTTTAATCGTGGTTGTAATTTACACGAGGGTTGATCGTGTTAGAATAGATTTTACAAAATTAGTTTTGTATTAGATCTATTTTTTTGTAATTGTTCCGGGTATTTTGTAATAGTTATGTGCGATCGGAAATCAATTTTGGTAGTTTTTTTTTGTTCCGCTGTGCGATTACATGGGGTTGCTGGGGCTGCTGGGGCTGCCGGGGTGCTGGGGATGCTGGGGCTGCTGGGGTGCTGGGGCTGCTGGGGGCGTTGGGGCGCGCTTGGAGCAGATTTTTTTGAGAGCTGGATTTTTTTTCAAGGGCCATAATAGTGGAAAATTTATTTTAATTTTTTCCATTAAATTTTAATTATTGCTTTAATTTATTGATTATGTGTGTCGTTAATTATGTGTGTAATTCTTTTAAAATTGCATGTTTAACTTAATTAGGACGACATGGACATAAATTTTATTTATTGCTTTAATTAAATGTTATATGTTGCTTAAATTATGTTTGTATTTTGAATGCATGTTTAGACATAATTATAACAACATAGGGCCCCATTTAATTTTAAAATTCCTCAATTTTAATAAAAAAAATCTAAGTGGGAGAGGGAATTAATATGAAATTAAATCCCATGGTCTCCATTATTGGTTGTAGGTAATTTAACATAAAGACGAATATAAATTATATATACGTCACCCATCGTGGCATGTAATTTATGGTGTCTAGAATGTTATAGAAATTACTAGAACAAACTTCTTAAATTAATAAATTTTAAAAGGAATAAATACGGATTTTCTTTATTTCTGATTTGGGGCGATTTTGTCAAAAACAGGTTCATCAAACTTGTAAGGCTGTGGGTTTTAAGCGAGACCGATGTGACTCCTCCACTACCTGGAAATCAAACCATTGATGAATATTGAATTGAAGTATTCTATTCAAGGCAAAATTACGAATATTGGAAGGTATACACGCCACCCATCGTGGCGTACCAAGTTCCATAGATTTCGAATAATTTAAGATTTGATGATGGTATACACTTAGCTATGAAAAATAATATAGTCCACCCCAACGTGGCATATTGTTTAGTAATAGGACCGAAGTAACATTTAAACAAAATTAGGTGGTATACATGTCACACATCGTGGCGTACCAGAAACTTATGGTGTTTAGATGTTAGTGCATTTAATTTTAAATAATTGTTAGAGGAATCAATAGCTCTTAATAATTAATGCACCCTTATTTATGTGATGTTTTTATGCATGATTCTCAGGATAAAATGGGCTTTAATCCACTATTCACCATACTTAAGGATAACAAACTTACCGGACCTAACTATATTGAATGGAAACGAAATTTGGACATTGTGTTGACTGCTGAGGAGTACAAGTTTTGCACTTATGAACCCAAGCATGAACAGCCTGCTGCTGATGCTCCTGAAGATGAGAAAGAGTATTATAAACGGTGGATTAAGGCTGATGAGATGTCGCGATGTTACATTCTGGCAGCAATGTCGGGTGTTTTGCAGCATCAGCATCAGTCTATGGCCACTGCTTCGGATATGCTCTTTAATCTCAAGGAACTTTTTGGAGATCAGAATAGGGCTGCTAGGCAAGTAGCCATGAAGGCTTTAATGAACACTCAGATGGCTGAAGGCACACCTGTAAGGGATCATGTTCTCAAGATGATGTCGCATCTGAATGAGATAGAGATCCTTGGTGCTGAACTTGACGGGGAAACCCAGATTGACATTATCCTTATGAGCTTGTCCAAGAGTTTTGAGCAGTTCCGCTTGAATTACAACATGAACAAGAGGCAGTATAGTCTCGCGGAACTGCTGACAGAACTTCAGGCAGCTGAAGGATTATTTCGGCAGAGTGTTCAAGTGAATGTGGCTGAGAAAGGTTCTTCCTCTAAGCCGAAAGGTATTAAGAAGAAGAAAAAGGCTCAGACACAGAAAGCTGTGAAGGCAGTGGGAGTTCAGGGTGGTGTGAAAAAGCCTAAGGGAAAGTGCTTCAGATGCAAACAGTCAGGTCACTGGAAACAGGATTGTCCTCTTCCTAAGAAGACAAACAATACTAGTATGTCTCTTTCTCTAGTTACAGAAACATTTATAGCGGCTATATCTACGAGCACTTGGTGTGTAGATACAGGAGCCACTGATCATGTTTGTGATTCTATGCAGGGGTTCAAACTATCCAGAATGCTTAGAGATGGTGAGATATACGTGTTCATGGGAGATGCTACGAAAGTAGCAGTAGTTGCAGTAGGAGTTATTCATTTATCTTTTGGTTCTGATAGGATTTTGGTTTTGAACAATTGTCTTTATGTACCTTCTTTTAGAAGGAATTTAATTTCGGTTTCTAAACTTGCTTTGGATGGTTATAATGTTTATTTGGATCGTAATGTTTCTATTATGATGAATAAACGAATTATATGTTCTGGTACATTGCAAGACAATTTGTATATAATTAATCCTAGTCAACCTGCACTGCAACTGCAATTTAGGGAATTGAACAACACATCTTCTAACTCTACTAAAAGAAAGGAACCTTCTAGTTTGAACCAAACATATCTTTGGCACTTGAGATTAGGTCATATTAACTTGAGGAGGATTCAAAGACTGGTAGTAGACGGGCCTTTAAGCTCATTGGCAGTGGAGCCATTTCCGGTTTGTGAATCCTACTTGGAAGGTAAAATGACTAATAGGCCTTTCAAGGCAAAAGGGAATAGAGCCAAACAACTGTTAGAATTGGTTCACTCTGATTTATGTGGACCCATGAATATCCAAGCAAGAGGTGGTTATAAATATTTCGTCACTTTCATTGATGATTATTCTAGATATGGGTACGTTTATTTGTTGCACCGTAAGTCTGAGTGCTTTGATAAGTTCAAAGAGTACAAAGCTAAAACGGAGAAGCGACTTAATAAAAGTATCAAGTCACTACGATCAGATCGTGGTGGCGAATACTTGCTTGGAGAATTTAGGGAATATTTATCAGAAAATGGGATAGAATCCCAGTTAACTGCACCAGGCACACCCCAGCAGAACGGTGTAGCAGAGAGAAGGAACCGGACTCTTTTAGAGAGTGTTAGATCGATGATGAGTTATTCGGATTTACCCAAGTAGTTTTGGGGACATGCCTTAGAGACAGCAGCTTATCTTCTGAACTTAGTACCTTCTAAGTCGGTTCCTAAAACCCCCTTAGAATTGTGGACCGGGGGTAAACCGAGTCTAAGACATATTCGAATATGGGGTTGTCCAGCACATGTGCTGAACAAGAACGCGACTAAGTTAGAATCTCGTACAGAAGTAAGGTTGTTTGTAGGCTACCCCATGGGAATGAAAGGATATTTATTTTATAGTCCGAAGAATCGGGATGTCATTGTTAGCACCAATGCAAGATTCTTAGAGGAGGAATATATAATGAATCACAAACCCATGAGTATTGTCATTTTAGAGGAACTAGTGGGAGGGACAAATAATACCCATGAAGCTGTAGTACAAGTAGAACAACCACAACATAATGTACAACCTATCACTAATACCGCACCAGTGCCTCGTCGTAGTGGGAGGGTTGTTCAACAGCCTGATAGATTCATGTTTTTGGGAGAGACTGAAGACTTGGTCTCTGGTGAACATGATGATGATCCCCGTACATACGAAGAGGCAGTACAAGACAAAGATGCAGATCTTTGGCAAAAGGCGATGGAATCTGAGATAGAATCAATGTATTCTAATCAGGTCTGGGAGCTCGTGGAACCACCCAAAGGTATAAAACCTATTGGATGTAAGTGGATCTACAAGAAAAAGAGGGGATTAGATAAAAAGGTGAAAGCCTGGAAAGCAAGACTTGTTGCGAAAGGGTATACTCAGAAAGAAGGTATCGATTATGAGGAAACCTTTTCACCGGTAGTCATGCTTAAGTCAATCCGTATTCTTTTATCTATAGCAGCTCATCTCGATTATGAGATTTGGCAAATGGATGTCAAGACAGCTTTTCTTAATGGAAGTCTTGAAGAAACCATCTATATGCAGCAACCAAAAGGATTCATTAAGGAAGGCCAAGAGCATCTAGTATGTAAGCTTAAGAGGTCTATTTATGGACTTAAACAAGCTTCTAGAGACTGGAATATTTGTTTTGATCAGGCAATCCAGTCATATGGATTTGATCAAAGTCCAAGCGAATCGTGCGTGTATAAGAGAAGTGAAGGTAATGCAGTGGTTTTTCTAGTACTATATGTAGATGACATTTTACTCATTGGAAACAATGTTGAGATGTTGTCATCAGTAAAGGCATGGTTGTTCAAACAATTTGACATGAAGGACTTAGGTGAAGCGGCATACATCCTTGGGATCAAAGTTATAAGGGATCGCAAGAAAAGGATGTTGGCTTTATCTCAAGAGCCCTACATTGATGAAGTATTAGCTCGTTTTAACATGCAGAACTCCAAGAAAGGTTTTCTACCTTTTAAGCATGGAGTTGCTCTATCTAAGAAGCAGTGTCCTTCGACACCTAAGGATATAGAGAGCATGAAAGCAGTTCCTTATCCTTCAGCATGTGGAAGCTTAATGTATGATATGATATGTACGAGGCCTGACATCTGCTTTGCTGTAGGCATGGTTAGTAGATATCAGTCAAACCCAGGTCAGGAACATTGGAGTGCAGTAAAAACTATACTCAAGTACCTGAGAAGGACTAAGGAGTATATGTTAATTTACAAGACCTCAGATCTATTTCCTTTGGGATATACTGATTCAGATTTCCAATCAGATAGGGATAAGAGGAAACCAACCTCGGGATATGTTTTTACTTTGGGAGGTGGAGCCGTTATATGGAGGAGTGTAAAGCAGAAATGCATTGCAGACCCCACCATGGAGGCCGAGTACGTGGCGGCCTCTTAGGCTGCCAAGGAGGCTGTATGATTGGACACATAGATTTTTATGTAATAGTGGATTAAATAAACACTGATATACACATAGAATATTTTGAGTATAAGTGGGAGATTGTTAGTGTATACTGAAAATATTTATTTGAAGTATGTACATTTATTTATGGCCAGTTTATTTGAGAATCATTTGAATGTTTACATGTTGTCTAATATTATATATTATGAACAATCTAGTATTAAATGGGATACAGAATATTAGATTGTTAAATACGGTTATATAATATAATAAGGTTCACAGCACAGGTGGTGTTGGACAATCCACTGGTATGGCTGTAGTATTATTTAGATTAGTTTATATTGACTAATAAATAATACTAGTATACTTTGTGTATATTGAACAGGATCAAATTTAGAATTGTTCCCTTAATACTGATTAAGAAGGAGAACTAAGATTCTATGTTATTATTAATGCTTAGGTTCTTAATCCAGAAATAGTAATTGACACGTGTATATTATTTACATGCTTTGATTTATATATGAAATAATTCTTTTAAATTATATCATTATATTTTGGGTGATGGAATTATATACATGGTGGATATTATTTATTGAAGGAATCCATGTCCTGATAATATTCGGGTTAATGATGTCCCCTTGAAAGCTCAAAAAGGTTTAATTATGTGAAACCCTGCAGGTGGAATTTATTCTGGCATAATTAAATAAAGGTTGAGTGGATGATCAAGGATAAAAGATATTAATTAAATAAATTATCAGTAATTTATTTAATTAATGGACATATGATATTTTAAACATGAGGAATTTAATAAGCAAATAATATTGGAACCGAATTAATTAAATTACGGTATTAGGAAAGGTAGTGCAAATATTAATTCTTTAGTGGATTGAATTAATATTTAATTACATTGGGCTAGGCTCAAGATGTAATTAGAAGGCCCAACCTAATTATCCATGGTCCCTATTGTAGCCTATATATATATTCTTATTCTCTTCTTGCTTGGAATTGTGTGAAAACATATTGTAGCCACCAAGGAGCAAGAAGAGAGGATAACTTGAGAAGACGGAGGCCACACTTCGCTCAAGGGAATTTGGGAATACAATAGAAGAGCGTGGAATCAACCATTAACAAGGTAATCTTCTTTTTGTAATCTTTATCGTAAAACGTAGTAACAACCCTAGTCCGTGGTTCCCAACAAAGCCAACAACTAAGGTCTTATGGGAATCACTTGACCATAAGTATAAAACTGAGGACGCTGGGGCAAAGAAGTGGATTGTTGGCCGCTTTCTTGATTATAAGATAGTAGACTCTAAGACTGTGGTCAGTCAGGTACAGGAATTGCAGGTGATCATTCATGGCATTCATGCTGAGGGAATGGTCATAAGTGAGTCTTTCCAAGTCGCTGCTGTTATTAAAAAGCTTCCACCTAGATGGAAAGATTTCAAGAACTACCTTAAGCACAAGCGAAAGGAGATATCTATGGAGGATCTTATTGTTAGACTTCGTATTGAAGAAGACAACAGAGGGTCCGAGAAGAAAGTTAACGTTGCCACTAAGAAGGCAAACATGGTGGAGCATGCTCAAAGCTCCAAGCCCAAGAAGACTAATTCTGGTAAAGGGGCAAAGCTGGCACCCAAGAGAGGGATTTCGAAGTCGAAATTTCAAGAGAAGTGCTACAACTGTGATAAAGTTAGTCATAGGTCTTCTGACTGCAAGAAGCCCAAGAAGCCCAATAAGAAGAAAGAAGCAAACATGGTAGAGAATATCTCCAAGGAGATGGGTGACATAGACCTCTGTGCTACGGTCTATGAAGTGAACCTGGTCGGTTCTAATCCGCGGGAATGGTGGATTGATACTGGTGCTACTAGGCATGTTTGCTCAGACAAGGCGGTTTTCTCTAGCCTCAAAGCTTCTGATGTTGGTGAGAAGCTCTACATGGGGAATTCAGCAACTTCTACCATTGAGGGTGAAGGCACGGTGATCCTGAAGATGACCACTGGGAAGAATCTAACTTTGAAGAATGTACTTTATGTGCCTGATATTCGCAAGAACCTTGTGCCTGGTTCTCTGTTGAATAAGCATGGCTTTCGCATTGTAATAGAGTTAGATAAAGTTATTTTGTCTAAGAGTGGTATGTTTGTAGGAAAGGGTTATTTAACTGATGGGTTTTTAAGCTCAATGTAATGTCCATTAAGGACGATAATGAAATGAAGAATTCTTCTTCTTACTTGCTTGAGTCTCCTAATTTATGGCATGATAGATTAGGACATGTAAATTATGACACTTTACGACGTTTAAGTGCAAAAGAATACATACCAAAACTTACGATTGATTCAAAACATAAGTGTGAGACTTGTGTTGAGGCAAAATTAACGAGATCATCATTTAAACGTGTGGAAAGGAACACCAAAGTGCTAGACCTAATACATAGCGACATATGTGATTTAAAATTTGCTCCAACAAGAGGAGGAAACAAGTATTTTATTACATTCATTGATGACTGTACAAAATACTGCTATGTATATTTGTTGAAAAGCAAAGACGAAGCTATAGATAATATTAGGTCACACACACTGTAGAGGGGGTGAATACAGTGTAAAATACAATCAAATCGAACTTTAATATCTTAAGTAACAGAAAACAAACTTTATTGAAACAATAAACTCTGTTACAGTATGGAACTGTTACCTCTCAGTGATGAACAAATATCACGAGAGCTGCTAGGGTTACAATGAATAATCTTCTCGAATATGATAACACTTATAGTGTAAACCCTATGTCTGTGTTTATATATTACACAGTTACAAGATAATCGCTAATTGATATGGAATATAATTCTGCTTCCTAAAATATATCAATCAGATATCTTTTCTTCCAAGTATTCCATTCTTCACAGAATTCCTTCTTCATGCATATCTCTTCTTATGTTTATCTCGATCTTTTTTCCTTTAATCAGCTATTGTCCTTATCTGATCGTCCTTCAGCACTTAAGTTCTGATATCCGACTTCTGATGATTATCTCCTGATAATATAAGTACTGATATCCTTAAGTCCTGACTTCCAGTATAAGTACCGATTCCCAGTTAAGTACTGATTTGTCCTGTTAAGTAAGATCTGAAAACTAAACATAAATCATATTAGCCATGACATTATCAAATATATCTAACAATCTCCCCCAACTTGTAAATTAGCATAATATACAAGTTTAACAGATATTTGATGATGTCAAAAATATTAAGTACAAATGCATGAGAATTAGACTAGATAACTACAACTTAAAGTCCTTAAAGCTTTACCAATATTTACTTCTGATAACAGCTTCAGCCTGTACAAATATCAGAATTTAAGCAGTTGTAGATCTTTGACTTGGCTTCATCTTCTGATCTCTGTGATGTCAGGAGTTGTTCTGAGATAGTTCTTCAACAAACATCTCTCAGCATATCTCAGTTCATCAATCATCCTCCTTTTAGCATCTTTAAGCTCTGCAGTATCTTCACCAATTTGAAAGATTGCAGCCCTGAGATCATTAATCTTTGCTTTTCTTATATCCTGATCCAGTCTCATCAAATAAGCTTTATCAGACTCAAGATTGAATTCCACAGCCCTGTACCCTAGAAAGGTAGTTAAAATTTGAGCAGTGTTGGGCTTCATTTCAACTATATCACCCTTGTGATCTCTGTACTTTGGAACATATGTGCTGTCAGACTTAACAGAATAAAGCCTTTTCTGTCTCTGAATCTGATCCTTCAAATAGTTTGCAGCAGTTCCTATCAATCTGTCATCCACTTGAAGTAAGAATAGTACATGCTCCAATTCTTCAAAATACTTCAATGGAATGGCATTTTGCCTTATATGATAAACACTACCATCTGTCATGAAGTACAACAAGATGTGTTCTTTCAAGCAGGTATGGTAAACCATTGGTACAGATTCCAGTTGATTCAATCTCTCAGGAGTTGCTCCAATACCTGGTTCACTCAAGGAAGTTGGATCATTAGTAGTGTTCTGTATTCTTCTTTCATCAGCACTTCCCAATCCAGTTTTATCTCTTGCTTCCTTTCCAGTAACTACTCTAGCTTCAAAACTACTTGCAGTAGTCTTCAAAGGTTGTGTATGTTTTGCTTTAGTGAATCCTGGTAGGAGTGTCTTTGGTCTAACTTCTGATATCAAGTTAACTTGAGCTGTGTCAGAGGTTACTTGCTTCTTTGAAATATCAGAACTTACTTTATCTTGACTCTGAACAACTTGAGCCATGTCAGAGGTTGTTTTAAGAACCTTTCTTGAAGTCAGAGCAAGATCATCCTTTTCATCAGTAATTTCTTCATCCTCAGGAGGCACATAAACCTTGATAGGTTCACCAACCTTTTCTTTACCCTTGGATCTTGGATCTATCTACGGTTGTGATTTAGCCAATGTTGCTTCAGTATGTGTCCTTTCTTTGATCACAATGT
The DNA here is from genome assembly GCF_009905375.1 of Apium graveolens. Taxonomy (NCBI): domain Eukaryota; kingdom Viridiplantae; phylum Streptophyta; class Magnoliopsida; order Apiales; family Apiaceae; genus Apium; species Apium graveolens. The sequence continues at coordinate 62,192,617 of NC_133654.1, read as the reverse complement.
CTTTGAGTTTTGGAAGTGGTTTTTTACCAGAAGCTTCAGATTTAGATGTGACTTTCTCTGATTTAAGTCTGGCTTCTTCTTCCATTAAACTCTCCAAGTCCATTCCTGGATTTTCCTGAAGAAATAACTGTCTTGACATTTCTTCATCAAGATCTAAAAGTTCATCAGAACTTATTCTTTTACCAGTAGCAGAACTAATTCTCTTCCCAGTATCAGAACTTGTCCTGTGACTTGTGATTTCAGCTTTTCTTGATGTGAATCCTCTACCTTGACTACGACCTCTACCCGTTCCAGAGTTTCCTTGATCATCATTTTCATCATCCTTCCCTTTCAGTGTCTTGTCAGTCTTGTATTTGGACTTAATTACTTTCTCCCCCTTTTTTGGCATCAGCAGGTAGTAGAAGAGAGACAAGCAATTCCACTGAGGCTTGGATTTCATTAAGTTGTGATTGCTGAGAAGCTTGATTTTTCAGAATATCATCAATCTGAGTTTGTTGATTATATTGAGTCTTCTCAATATAAGCAATCCTGTCAAAGGTAGGTTGGAAGAACTTTTTCTTATCAATCTTGTGAACTTGTTCTTGCTTCATTAGTTCTTCCCTTAAGAGATGTAACTCTGCATGAGTATTTGAATGAAGACCTTGTAAATGTTTAGTACTCAATATAGTGACTCTAAGCTGTGTTTTGAAATCATCAGTATTTAACATCTCATCAGCTTTTGTCAATTGCTCAGCCAGATTCTGTGTAGTTGGAACACAGGTGACTGAGTTCCATTCCTTAGTCCACTCCTGTCCTGCAGGAGTTTCACTCCAAGATACTGGTGCTTCTCTGGTAACAAACTTCTTAACAAGTTCAGACTTAAGAATAGTTTGTTGAGGAGCATGTCCTGAAGGACCTGCTGCATCAGCATCTGTATTTGGAGCAACATCACCAGTATCTCCAGCATTTGCAGTATCAGAACTTACAGAATCAGTATCTTTTAATAAAACAACAGTGTGAGTAGCAATGGAGGCTTCAGCATCCTCTAATTACTGATCTGGTTCTAAATTCTGATCAACAGCCATATCCTGATGCTCACCTAAATTCTGATCATCAGCATCTAGATGCAGAGAAGGTGTAGTAAATAACTCTGGAGTTTGAACAGCATCAGTAACAGGTGTTGTGGATGGATTATATGCTGTTGGAGCTTCTAATAGAATTACTTCAGACATAACCAAGTTGTGAACATCAATATCAGCACTTGTGCCTGGATCAACAGGAGATACAGATGGTGTGTTGGCCTTTTCAGAAACAGCTTCCTGAGATGGAGTTGATGGAGAAGAAGTGACTTTAGCAAATTCCTTTTCTTGTGAGATCAGAGATTCCTGATCCCCTTCCTTAGCTGCTTCCTCTTCATCATCTGAAACTGGCCTATTTGCCCTCTGTTTCTTGTATCTCTTTGTAGATTTGGATTCCTTGGGAGTTTCAAGAACTGTCATTCTTCTAAGCCTCTTGAGAAGCCTAGATCCCCCAATTCCAGAATCCTTCTGAGAAGTCTCTTTCTCAGCTTCATTAACAACAGGTTCTGAAGAAGGAACTTGTTCCTCAGTATCAGATTCATCTCTAAAAGCAATCCTCCTTCTCTTTTGAGGTGTTGGAGGAACAGTCTTTGTCCTCTTAGGTTTGGAAGAGGAAGGCTTCACAGTAGGTGCTGAGGATGAGGGTTGAACAGTCTGTGAAGTGGAGAGATAGGATTTGATATATTGCCTGAGGGTTGGTTGAGTAGAATGAGTGGTAGGTGCTGATGGTTGTTGTGGTGTTTGGGTGGTTGTTGTTGGTTGGACATCAGAATAAAAAGAGCTATAAGTATCAGGATCAGCATTTACTAAGATCTGTTTTACAGACTGAGGAATCTGTAAAGGTCTAACCACTGATTTCTTAGTGTCAGCATTTATCAGGTCATTAAAGTAACGTTTTGCAACCTTAAAAGGTGGAGTTGAGGAACTGACTAATTGAGGTTCATCAGTACAAAAAGTATATATAAGTTGACAGAATCTAGCAAAGTAAACAACATTCCTATCCTCTGTCATCCTATCCCCAATAAAATCAATTATAGCAGTTGCAAAATCAAAATGAGTTTGGTTTATAATAGCATACCCGATGTGCTGACTCATTATAGGAAGAGCATCAAAATTTGAACACTTGTTCCCAAAAGCTTTAGTGATGCAGTCGAAGAAGAAGCTCCATTCTCTTCTGATATGAGCCCGTTTCAACTGCCCAAGCTTTGCCAAACTCTGTTCATATCCCAAACTGGCCATTAAAACCTGAAGAGCTGATTCCTCTGGAATTGAAAAAGTATATCCTTCTGGGAGATGAAGAGCCCTGTGTATTGTACCAGGAGTGACTGCATATGAAGAATCACCCACTTCGAAAACAATACTGGGAGTGCCATGTGTACCACCATTATCAAAGTGCCCAGTCCGCCAAAACATCAGAACTTGTTGGCTCGAAAAGACTGAAGGCTGAGTCAATGCATACCCAATCTCACTGTGTGCAAGAAGATCTTGCACAAAATGCAATTCAGATGGAGCTTTAGCATGATCAAGAATTGCAGCATAGTTGTTTGGAACAAATTTAGCTCCATCAATGATTAAATCCTTAGGTGCATTGTGAAAAATTTAGATTTAAGAGTGCCTGTTAGGTGTTTGATAAAATGTCTGTATGAAAAACCAACATTAGAAGAAGAAGGAGAGTAAAAACAAGTAGAGAGAAAAAGTATGAAGGGAAATAAAAGATTAAAAAATTCTCTCTCTTTCTTACTTATACTCTGAAAAAAAAATGTTACCGTTGGACACCTGTTAGACATGCAGTAATAACGGATAGTTACTGGGCTCGAGAAAACAGTAATCATTACTTACCCACTTGCCGTTTTTTCAAGGAAAAACCGTTCCACTTATCCAGATATTCCATTAATCAAGGTGAAACAATTTTAATTCAAAATTGAAACCGTTCCCACTTATTTAATTATTTTTCACTGCAACATTAATATTCTGAAAATAAATCAAGTGAAAATGACCAAGATAAATCAGATGAGTACTGATAAAGTAAAATCAGAACTTAAATTAAAACAGAATTTATATGGTCATCAGAATATGAATATTTATCAGGATTTATCAATACATTACAAAATAACTTAGAGACAAAATCTTGAAACAAAAACAAATTTCATTAATATATCAAGTGAATACATTCATGAAATTGAAATTACATCAGTACTTGTACAAGATTTCCCTAAGCTGCTAAACCTAACGTCAACAGCCTTTGTCCTAGCTCAAGAAGCAGGGCAAGGCTGATGATGAAGAAAAACAGGAAGAAGAAAATAAATCATTTCTTCTTCCTACTCTCGACAAACAGAATGGCGAGTCGAATGATTCGCTCTTGCTGGTGGAGAGCTTCCAGCCTTTCCTCCTCCAATCGCTCCAGATGGCGATGGTAATCCATATAGAAGAACAAGAGGTGGGTGAGTACCTCCTGTGGGACAGAGTCCCATATCTCATCAGGAATGGCAGTGACGTGCCATTCCTGCTGCCAGTCGGCACAGCTTAGCTCCATATTGAAGGTTTCGTAGTTCAAAAACATGTTGTATCTGATCATGGTGTTTTTGAAAGAAAAAGTATGAAGGTAAGGTGAGTTTGTGAGAAAAGATTTGATGGGAAGGCTGATGTGAAGTGGTTGCTTATATAGGCAGGAGAATGCCAGGAGACGCAAAGAAATTTAATGTTGACAGGTAGAATTAATTCTACCTCGTCTCTCTAGACTTGGAAAAAGAAAAGCATTCATTGGAAAGAGAAAACATGGTTTAATGCGCACAAGAAGCAAGTAAAAATTGACTGTTCAAGTACGAGTACCATTAACCCTAACCATAGCGACTATTAATCTTCCACTTCAACATATTCTAGTTTGAACCGAGACTGTTATCAAATTTTATCCACAAATAAGTCAAGTAAAGAATTAGACTGTAATATCAGAACTTAGACTTATATCAGAACTTAACAGTCATCAGAACATAATTTCTTAACTCAAAAAAGGAATGCCTATCTTAGTAAGTCATCATACAAGTTCTGAGTTATATTCTTCAGAACTTAATCATTAGAACATGTAACCAGAACTTGTCCTCAGAATTTGTGCAATGTGACACAATGACTATTTATCTAAAACAACATAGATCACCACAGTAATTTTCATCATTCATATGGAGTGATTAGTGTGTGCATTAAGCTAAATGTCAGACAAAGAGTAAAGTCTAATTTACTTCAGTACATCTTAGAAATAAGGCATAACTAAAACTTTGCTAAAGAGCTGTCATTATTCTGAAACCTAATGTTGAATAAGTTCATGTTTGAGTCCACCTCAACTATTTTGTGCTAATTTTATGCATCTTTTTAAATTCCATTTCACAGTGGCTTCTCAGTGTAAGTGAGTCACGACCGCTTATCAGAATTTATGCTATTATCAGAGTATTTCTCAAGTAATCATAGAGTGTGAAAAGTCACCAAGAAAATATTTTGCTTTTCTAATGCATATTTACTTAATACCAGCAATGCACTTGGGTCGTCCCTTCCATATTTTTACTCTAGATCTCAAAGGAGTACCTGATTTTATTCTTTGATCCTTTTGCTTTTTCTTTTGATAAGTTAGGTTTATCAGCACTTAGTGCATTCAGCAGATTTACTAGTATCAGAACTTAACAGATGAGTAGCATTATTTTAATTTCTGACTTAGTAATAAGATAGACAAAGTAAACTCAACTAAGCTCAATTATCAGAATTTGCTTGTGTCAATAGATTTCCATAGAAATAATTACTTCTTACATGGGATCCTTTGTTTATTGAAGACTACTAGATCAACATCTAGCACAGTTATCCTCATAGGATTGAATAGTTACTTAAATAGACATATCACTTATCAGAGTTTAGAAACATATATCAGACAACAGTCAGTACTTAAACACATTTGACAATTAAGCACAGAATACACAAAGAGATTAAATTCTGTAAATACTGATCATAAAGTCTGATATAACAGAACAAAACTAAGCAGATTTAGAGAAAGAACCTGAAACCATTCCAAGTTCATTTACCAATCTTGTAAAAGTGGCTTCACACAATGGTTTTGTGAAGATATCTTCTAGTTGTTGATCTGTTGGAACAAAGTGCAATTCCACTGTACCTTCATCCACATGTTCCCTTATGAAGTGGTACCTGATGCTGATGTGCTTTGTCATAGAGTGTTGAACTGGATTACCTGTCATAGCAATAGCACTTTGATTATCACAGCAAATAGGGATTTTGAAATATGTTAACCCATAATCCAGTAACTGATTCTTCATCCAAAGAATCTGTGCACAACAGCTTCCTGCAGCAATATACTCTGCTTCTGCAGTTGATGTGGAAATTGACTTTTGTTTTTTGCTGAACCAAGAAACCAATCTGCCTTCAAGAAATTGGCAGCTTCCACTTGTGCTTTTCCTGTCAATTTTGCAACCTGCAAAATCTGCGTCTGAGTAACCTATTAGTTTAAAATCTGATTCTCTAGGATACCACAATCCCAGATCAGCTGTTCCTTTAAGATACTTGAAAATTCTTTTCACAGCTGTTAAGTGAGGTTCTCTTGGATCTGCTTAAAATCTTGCACAAAGACAGGTAGCATACATGATATCAGGTCTACTAGCAGTTAGATAGAGTAGAGAGCCAATCATACCTCTTTAATCAGTAACATCTACTGATTTACCAGTATCCTTATCCAGTTTTGTTGCAGTGGCCATGGGAGTGGATGCACTTGAACAATCTTGCATTCCAAATTTCTTCAGCAAGTTTCTGGCGTACTTAGTTTGACAAATAAAAGTGCCTTCTTCATTTTGCTTGACTTGAAGGCCCAGAAAATAGCTAAGTTCCCCCATCATACTCATCTGACACCTTGACTGCATCAGTTTGGCAAACTTCTTGCAAAGTCTGTCATTTGTAGACCCAAAGATGATATCATCAACATAAATCTGGACCAGAAGTAAGTCTTTTCCATGGTTGAGGTAGAACAGTGTTTTGTCTATTGTTCCTCTGTTGAATCCACTTTCCAGAAGAAATTGAGCTAAAGTCTCAGACCATGCTCTAGGAGCTTGCTTAAGTCCATAAAGTGCTTTATCAAGCTTGTAGACATAATCTGGATGTTTGGAATCTACAAAGCCTGGAGGTTGTTCAACATATACTTCCTCCTCTAATTCTCCATTGAGAAAAGCACTTTTCACATCCATTTGAAAGACAGTAAACTTTTTGTGAGCAGCATAAGCCAAAAATATCCTTATAGCTTCTAACCTAGCAACTGGTGCAAATGTTTCATCATAATCAATTCCCTCCTGTTGAGAATATCCTTTTGCAACCAGCCTTGCCTTATTCCTTGTAATTGTGCCAATACTGTCAGTTTTGTTTTTGAATACCCACTTTGTACCAACAACAGATCTATTCTTTGGTCTTGGCACTAGGGTCCATACTTTGTTTCTTTCAAATTCATTTAACTCTTCCTGCATTGCTTGCACCCAATCAGCATCTTGAAGAGCTTCTTCCACTTTCTTTGGCTCAGTCTGAGAGAGAAAAGAATTATAAAGACATTCGTTTGAAGTACCTGTTCTAGTTCTGACACCTGCATCAGGATTTCCAATTATCAAATCAGGTGTATGTGATTTTGTCTACTTCCTTGCAGATGGAAGGTTTTCTCTAGAACTGGATGCTCCCCCATGATCCATGCTGTCTTCATTTTCATTTTCTGATGCTCCCCCTGAAACTATGCTCTCTGAGTTGGATTCTTCAGAATTTAGATTTTCAGCACTATCAAAACTTGGCTTATCAGAACTTGACGAATCAGAACTTGAAGAGCCAAATGTATGTTCTGATGTTTCTTGAGATGTGGTAAGATCTTGAGTATGCTCCCCCTGCATAGGTGCATCTTCATTTGGCGTAGTCACCACAGTTTCAATAACATCAGAGTTTAATCCATCAGAATTTACAGTATCAGGACTTAGACTGTCAGGATTTTCAGTATCAGAATTTGAGTCTTAATTTTCAAATCTCAGTTGATCATGGTCAATAAAATCTTTAAGACCAGTAACCTTCTTTTCATCAAAGGAGACATTGATAGATTCCATGACCACTTTTGTTCTCAAATTATAGACTCTGAAGGCTTTTGTGGAAAGTGGATATCCAACAAAGATTCCTTTATTAGCTTTTAGATCAAACTTGGATAGCTGTTCAGGATGAGTCTTGAGAACAAAACACTTGCATCCAAATACATGAAAGTACTTCAGATTTGGCTTCTTTTTCTTCACCATCTCATATGGTGTTTTTCCTTGCTTGTTAATGAGTGTTGCATTTTGAGTAAAACAAGCAGTCTGCACAGCTTCAGCCCAGAAATAGGTTGGAAGCTTTGCTTCTTCAAGCATTGTACGTGCAGCTTCAATGAGAGTTCTATTCTTCCTTTCAACAACTCCATTTTTCTGTGGAGTTCCAGGAGCAGAAAATTCCTGCTTTATTCCATGGTTTTTGCAGAACTCTTCCATTATCAAATTCTTGAACTCAGTGCCATTATCACTCCTTAAGGTTTTCACAAAATCTTTGACCAATTTATCCAGATGTTTGATATGATCAATCAAGATAGATGCAGTTTCACTTTTTGTATGCAAGAAATACACCCATGTATATCTAGTGAACTCATCCACTATGACCAATGCATATTTCTTCTTTGCAATAGACATGACATTTACTGGACCAAATAGATCAACATGTAGTAAATGATAAGGCTCAAGAATTGATGATTCAATCTTGCTCTTGAATGAAGATTTTCTTTGTTTGGCCTTCTGACAAGAATCACAAAGGCCATCAGGAGCAAATACTGACTTTGGCAGTCCTCTCACAAGATCTTTCTTGACCAGCTCATTTATATTGTTGAAATTTAAATGAGAGAGTTTCTTGTGCCAATTCCAGCTTTCTTCAATTGATGCTCTACTCATCAGATAGATTGCAGAACCATCAGTACTTGTTGAAAGCTTAGCTTCATAAATGTTACCATGCCTGTATCCTTTCAGAACAACTTTGCCTTTAGATTTACTCATAACTTCACAGTGTTCTTCAAAGAAATCAACATGATAACCTCTGTCACAGATTTGACTTATACTCAGCAGATTGTGTTTAAGTCCTGAGACCAGAGCTACTTCTTTAATGATGACATTCCCAAGATTGATATTGCCATATCCCAATGTTTTTCCAATGTTGCCATCTCCATAAGAAACACTTGGGCCAGCTTTCTCCACAAAGTCTGATAGCAGGGCTTTATTTCCAGTCATATGTCCTGAACATTCACTGTCCAGAACTAGAATATTTTTCATGTTGCCCTGCAATCACAAAGACCACTAATGATTAGTTTTAAGGACCCGAACTTGCTTGGATCCTTTGCCCTTATCAAGTTTGTTAACATTTGCAGCGGATTTAGCATCAGAGTTTATGTTAACATTTTTCTTATCAGAACTTACACTATCAGACTTTGAATCAGAATTTATACTAGAAGGAACAATGGAAACTTTCTTCAAAGAAGGTTTTAATTGATAATAATCATAGTATAAACTATGATATTCCTTACAAGTATAAATGGAATGCCATAAACTACCACAATGAAAACAAGGATTCTGTGGTTTATATCTAACAGACTGACTCTTAACTCCTGATTTTGAAGGTAAGGAGTTAATGTTCTTATTCTTCCTGCAAAAAGAAGCCAGATGGTTAGAACTTCCACAGTTATGACATGTTTTCCTAGGAGCATCAGGAATAGGTTTATAATCATTGCTTTTATTCACACCTTCCTTTCCATTCCTATTTTTCCTAGGTGATTTTACCTTGTTTACATTCTTAACATCTTTCAGCTTATGCTTAAGCTGCTTCTTAGTCATTAAGCCTATGTTTACTTCAGCTGTCTTTTCCTGTTTTAGTTTGTCAGAAGTTAATCCCTCTCTAACTTCTGATTTATCATTATCAGACTTTACAGTTACAAACTTAACAGGTTTTAACTTTGGCTTTTGCTTAACAACAGGCTTAATTTCTACAGTTCCTTTATCATTCTTATCCTCTCCATAACCTAAGCCCTCTTTCCAATTTTCACTACTTAGCAAATTTTGAGTTGTCTGCCAGAGTTAGTCCAAGTCCTGATTATCTCTCTTTCCTTTTCTAACTCAGTTTTTAGAGATTCATTCATTTTTAGCACTTCATCCCTAACATAAAAAGCATCATCTCTATCCTTCTGAGTTTGATGGAACATAACTAACTCTTTTTCTAAGAAATCATTTCTTTTCTTAAAAGCAAGATTTTCAGAAGTTAATCTTTCACATGTTAAAGTTTGATCTCTATAACTAACAAACATGGTTTTAAGATATCTTCTCAACTCATTAATATCATCAGTATGAAAAGCATAAGTAGTCTGAGGTACCTTTGTTTCAGCAGCTTCAGAACTGCTCTCAGCACTTTCTTTATCAGCATTTGCCATCAACGCATAGTTCTCCTCACTTTCAGAGTCTGAGGTGTCTGTCCAGCTTTTCTGCTTTGTGACAAGAGCCTTGCCTTTGTCACCCTTTACCTTCTTGCAATCAGGAGATATGTGGCCTTTCTCACCACAGTTATAGCATTTGACATTGGTATAATCTCCTCTATCAGACTTTCCTCCTCTGCCTTCAGATCTTCTGAAATTCTTCTTATCAGAACTTATGCCTTTCCTGGAAAACTTCTTTCCCTTCCTGAACTTCCTGTATGCAATCTTTGTGATCCCTTTCACCATAAGAGCACACAGCTTCATCATCTCCTCATCAGTATCAGTCTCAGGCAAGCTTTCAGAATCCGAGTCATCATCACTTTCAGAACTTGATGACTCAGTATCAGACTTTGTGAACAGAGCTTTACCCTTGTTTTTCCTTGAGGTAGCTTCCTTGGGGGATTCTTCTTCAGCCTTAAGAGCAACTGTCCTTGACTTTCCTCCTTTCCTCTTGCTTCTTTGTTCCATCTCAAGTTCATGAGTCTTGAGCATTCCATAAATTTCATCAAGAGTTGTTTCATCAAGATTGTAATTGTCTCTTATTGTTGTTGCCTTCAAATCCCAACATTCAGGAAGAGCTAACAGGAATTTAAGGTTTGAATCTTCAAGATCATACTCCTTATTAACCAGTGACAGATCATTCAAGAGTTTGACAAATCTATCATATAAATCAGTCAATGATTCATTAGCCTTTGAGTCAAAGTGTTCATACTCTTGAGTGAGTATTGTCTTCCTGTTCTTTTTAATCGTATCAGTTCCCTGACACCTTGTTTCCAGAGCATCCCATATCTCTTTAGCAGTCTTGCAGTTAATTACCCTGTTTGACATTATATTATCAATGGCACTATGCAGTAAGTGTCGTACCTTAGCATCCTTAACAATTGATGTGATATCTTCAGCAGTATAATCACTCTTTTCCTTTGGTACGGTTTTTGCTGCTTCACCTGCAACTGCAACTGCGAGCTTGGTTGGTTTGTGAGGTCCTTCCTTGATTCCATCAAGATATTCTGGATCTGTAGCTTCCAGAAACATGGTCATCCTCACCTTCCATATGGCATATTCAGATGGTCTCAGTATGGGAACTCTGATGGTTTCATACCGACTTTGGATTTGTGTCTTTGGAGGTTCTTCAGTTTTGGTAGGCTTCGTTGGAGTTTCTGTGTCAGACATGATTGTGTTTGGATCTTTAACTGTATGTGCGTTAACAGAAAAGCTCTGATACCACTTATTAGGTCACATACACTGTAGAGGGGGTGAATACAGTGTAAAATACAATCAAATCGAACTTTAATATCTTAAGTAACAGAAAACAAACTTTATTGAAATAATAAACTCTATTACAGTATGGAACTGTTACCTCTCAGTGATGAACAAATATCACGAGAGCTGCTAGGGTTACAATGAATAATCTTCTCGAATATGATAACACTTATAGTGTAAACCCTATGTCTGTGTTTATATACTACACAGTTACAAGATAATCGCTAATTGATATGGAATATAATTCTGCTTCCTAAAATATATCAATCAGATATCTTTTCTTCCAAGTATTCCATTCTTCACAGAATTCCTTCTTCATGCAGATCTCTTCTTATGTTTATCTCGATCTTCTTTCCTGTAATCAGCTAGTGTCCTTATCTGATCGTCCTTCAGCACTTAAGTTCTGATATCCAACTTCTGATGATTATCTCCTGATAATATAAGTACTGATATCCTTAAGTTTTGACTTCCAGTATAAGTACTGATTCCCAGTTAAGTACTGATTTGTCCTGTTAAGTAAGATCTGAAAACTAAACATAAATCATATTAGCCATGACATTATCAAATATATCTAACAGATAAATTTAAAATCTATAAAGAAGAAGTTGAGACACAGCAAACTGAGAAAATCAAAACGATACGAAGTGATCGTGGAGGTGAATATGTTGAACCGTTTGGGGAATTCTGTTCACAACATGGTATAATCCATGAGGTCACTGCACCATACTCCCATCAGTCAAATGGTGTGGCTGAAAGGAAGAATCGCACTCTGAAAGAGATGATGAATGCGATGTTGTTAAGCTCTGGGCTTCCACAATCGATGTGGGGAGAAGCCATCTTAAGCGCAAATAATATTTTGAATATTACGATGCGCAAGAATAAGGATGTAAGTCCTCATAAAATGTGGAAGAAAAAGAAACCAAGTTATCAACACCTGAAAGTGTGGGGGTGCCTTGTAAAGGTACTGATCCCTACACAGAAGAAGGTGAAGATAGGTCCTAAGACCGTGGATTGTATCTTCATCGGATATCCTCCACACAATACTGCATATCGGTTTCTTGTTCATGAATCCAAGATTCCTGATATTCAAAAGAATACCATTATGGAATCAAGGAATGCCTCATTCTTTGAGACGATGTTTCCCTGTAATCCAGGAAACCAACAACCTACGATGTCTAAACGATCTCATGAGTCTGTAGATGACGATAATGAGAGTGACGAAAGTGAAGATGAAAATGTGGGGGTAGTGAGAAGGAGCAAAAGACAACGAACGGAGAAATCCTATAGGTCTGATTTTATGACCTATTTGCTCGAAGAAGGTGACCCAAAAACCTATAAGAAGGTGGTTACCTCACCTGATGGACCTATATGGAAAGAGGCCATCAAGAATGAAGTTGATTCAATTATGCAGAATCATACTTGGGAACTAGTGGACTTGACAACTGGTTGCAAACCATTAGGTAGCAAGTGGGTTTTCAAGAAAAAGTTGAAAACTGATGGCACTATTGATAAGTATAAGGCCAGACTTGTGATTAAAGGATACAAGCAACAAAAGGGCCTTGATTATTTTGATGCATATTCTTCTATAACGAGAATAACGTCCATAAGGATGATATTTGCTATTGCTACAATGCGTAATCTAACTGTACATAAAATGGATGTGAAAATAGCCTTCCTAAATAGGGACATAGATGAGAAAATCTATATGGAACAACCCGAAGGGTTTGTTGTCCCAGGACAAGAAAGGAAAGTTTGTAGATTGGTGAAATTATTGTATGGTTTGAAGCAAGCGCCTATGAAATGGAATGAAAAATTTGACGAGGTCGTGCTGGCTAATGGCTTCAAAATCAATGAATGTGATAGCTGTGCCTATTACAAGGATAATGAGAGTGGCTATGTCATGATGACGCTATATGTAGATGATCTACTTATTGCCGGAAGCAATGATAAAGTGATCAAATCTACCAAGGACATGTTGAAATCAAGATTCGACATGAAAGACATGGGACTAGCAAATGTAATTCTGGGAATTCAAATTTCTAGAACATCAGAGGGTCTCGCATTAAGTCAACCACATTATGTTGACAAGATCCTTGAGAAGTTTCTTGAGGATGACTTTGAGAAAGCTAGGACACCTGTGGATATGACTTTGCACCTATCCAAGAACAAAGGTGTAGCTGTTTCCCAATTGGAATACTCGAGGATAATTGGTAGTCTGATGTACCTCATGAGCTGTACAAGATCAGACATCGCATACTCGATTAGCAAGTTGAGTAGGTTTACGAGTAATCCGGGAGCTGATCACTGGAAAGCGATCATAAGGGTACTAAGGTACTTGAGGGGAACTCGAGACTATGGACTGCACTATGGAAGATACCCAGCAGTATTAGAAGGATATACTGACGCAAATTGGATATCTAGCAAGAAAGCACTTAAGTCTACGAGCGGCTATGTGTTTACATTAGCTGGAGCGGAAATATCATGGAAATCCTCAAAACAAATGGTGATAACTCATTCCACGATGGAAGTTGAGTTTGTGGCACTAGATAAATGCGCCGAAGAGGCTGAGTATCTACGTCAGTTTCTGGAGGATATTCCAAGATGGCCAAAGCCTGTAACTGCAATAGGGATTCATTGTGATAGTCAATCCGCTATTGGCATAGCATAGAGCATGATGTATAATGGAAAGTCTCGTCATATACGATGACGACACAGTTCCATTAGACAATTGATCTCAACCGGAATTATCACTATTGACTATATACCGTCAAAAGATAATATCGCGGATCCACTAACCAAAGGGTTATCAAAAGAAGTGGTTGAGAAATCATCGAGAGGGATGGGCCTTAAGCCTATTGCTTAACGGCATCATGGTGGACACCCAACCATTACTGACTGGAGATCCCAAGAACTTGGTTCAATGGGACAACTAAATCATGATGACCAAATCACTGTGGGGGTAACCCCTGGCCTGTTCCTATGATATTAAAACAGTGAGACCCGTAAGGTACGAGGTTAAACTTTGAGCTTTTAATGATCTTTGATGAATACATGGAGTTCAGGAGTGAATACATGGAATTCAGTTGAGTAAACGCGGGTTACTCTGTAAGATAAAGATCACCTATGTGAGAGAGAAGTGGGGCCGCTTCAAAGGAGAATTGCGAGGCACAATTCTTTAGAAACTCCTGCAGAACCAGGACGATGTTCCATGGCCAAAATGGACATAATCATGAGAACTGAATGAGTCAGGAAAGATATAGTGATGAGTATGTCATCGTTTACACAAACGGTCGAACAGTTCAAGGACATCGCGTCATACTGTCTACCAGTAAAGTCGATATACTTATTCGAGTGAAGGTTCAAGGAGCATTATCTACCTATCATATGCTATATCTGACCGCCGGAACTATCACCAAGTCAAGCTCCGCGTCTGTCTGTCTATGTGGTGCGTGCTACTGGACCATCAATCTCATTTGTGGGGGATTGTTGGACAAACTTAGTACTTTAGACTAAGTTGTGAATCATTTTGAGACTCTATATGAGTGAGACACATTCTGTGTTAGTGGTGTGTATTTATTGGAACGTATTCTCCTCTTCGAGGGGATTCCTACGCATATTTACACGCTCAAAATGAGTAAAAGGTGAATGAGAACTGATGTTCCAAAGTTTTACCTTTTAATATGAAAAGTGGTTTTGTACCACATCGAAAGTAGCACAAACATATTCCTTAGTTTTTCTTATAAATACCACGTACCACATCGAAAAGAAAAACAAGTCCTTTCAAGTCTCTCTTTATAAATAGAGTCTTAGGGTATCAGTTTTGTTAAGTCAAGGGAATACGAGTCATCTCTTTCATTCTCGGTCTCTTTAGTCTTAAATTTTTCCAATATTCCGGTGATAGTTCTCGGGCTTAGTTCAAGTTCGCTGAGAGTATATTCGATCTATCGATTATACTGGTATCTCGTTTTATCCTGGGAGGCTATCGACTCGCACATACGGTGAGAGGCGAAATAGCTTTAAGGAGACAGTTTCAACTGGACTCGAGGATCTCCATTTGGTTATATCCTTTCTTTCTCTGTTTGATTTCGTTTAGTCACGCACACACTTATTTGATTTATATCGCAGATTGTATTCACATCTATAAATGCGGGGTAAAAGTCAGCTGCAAAGAATCTAATTCTTTTTTAATATACTATTTGATTAAGTTGCTGCCAATCCCAGTGAATCCATATTAATAATTTTTTGTCTTCTTGGCACGCGCTTGGTGACATTGCCTGTGAAAATCTGTGTACCATTGTTGTTTTTCCTATTTAGCTGGCCATTCCTATTGAGTGAAATCAGTAAACCCACAATTTTTTGATTTGCTTTGCCTTTTACTTGGCCTTATTCAGGGTGTTTTTACCGGACTATGTGGAACGGAGTTAAATCATGGTGCTGTGGCTGTGGGATATGGTACAAAATGTGGTATAGATTATTGGATAGTCAGGAACTCATGGGGTCCTAGCTGGGGCGAGAATGGTTACATTCGATTAGAACGTAACCTGGCCAGTAGTAATACAGGGAAGTGTGGAATAGCCATGCAGCCCTCGTATCCTATAAAGCAACTCCAACTAGCCTGCAATGAACACTACGGCTGTCCTGAGTCAACCACATGTTGCTGTGTCTCTAAGTTTGGCAGCAACTGCTCTCGTTGGGGATGCTGTCCATTTGAGTCAGCCACCTGCTGTGATGATCATTCCAGCTGCTGCCCGCAAGAGTTTCCTGTTATTGACATTAATGCCAACACATGCCTATTGGTAAGTTGATATGCCTTTCTCGTATTCATCATAGCTTTATTCCTGATTTTGCCGATTCATCTCCTTCGTGACCTTCTTTCACGGAAGACTGACAACATAAGTTCAATTTCCAAGCTCTAACTCTGGCTCTCATAAATGGAACCAAACATGTTGAGTTGTATTACCATTTTCCTTGTGAACTTGTTTCTAGTTCCTGATATTGTCACCTAAATAACTGAATATTTGTCATTCATAATCATAATTCTTGATTACTCTGGCTACAGGAATTTAAGAGAAGAGACTTAGGGACTGTTTACTTGTAGAAAATTTTTCCATTTTTCTAAAATTTTTTAAAATTTTCATTTTTAAGAAAACAGTTGAAAACTGAGAGAATGTGTTCCAAATGCTAAAATAATAGAAAAAATGCCCACTACTTTCCACTCTAACCGCCCAAAATGCCGGTTGGCGGTACGTTCCTCCCAAAATACCCACTAATTACGCATTCAGGACATGCGTATTAAAGTTTTTAAAAAATAACAAAGAATACGCATCGTATACATGCGTATTTAAAAAAAATTAAAGAGATACCATTCCAAGAATGCGTATTCACTAAATTACAAAAGTGAATACGCATTCCTGTAATTGTAATGCGTGTTCTTTGTTTTTTTTTAAAAAAGTGCATACGCATGTCTAGAATGCGTGTTCAACGGCTATTTTGGGCGAACACTCCCGCCTATTGGCATTTTGGGCATTTGCCCATTCTTGTAATGCGTGTTCTTTACATTTTTTTAAAAGTCTGAACACGCATATGTGCAATGCGTAATCTGTGGGTATTTAGGGCGGAACTCGCGCACACGGGTATTTTGGGCACTAAAAGCTGAAAACTGGTGTATTTTGGAAATTTTTTCAAAATAATATATGATCAGTTTTCTGTTTTCTTAAAAATATTAAATAAATGACGATATAATTTGAGTAAATATATAGAAGAGCAACCAGTAAAACAATTTAAACATTTCACAATTTAATTGTATATAAATATATCTTTAACATGTTTAAAATAAATTTTTTTAGATCAAATATAATTAAATATGACAAATAAAGTATAAAACAGTTTTCTGAAATAGGTTTAATAATGAAACTTTCTAATTATATGACTAAATATATATACGATTTTGTAGCATTTAATAAATAATCCAATTAATAATTATATAAATATTTTTTGAATAATATTTTATGAAATAACTCATAACTAAGTTCTAGTCGGGAGCCCGTTCTTTATTTTTCTAACATATAAGTTATTAGTTATTATATTATCAAGCTCTCTCTTATAATGTAAATATTAATATTAATCAAACTAACAAAATAATTGTTAAATTAAACTATTTTGAATTTTTTATTACAAATATGTATTATAGTGTTGAAAATTTATAAGTTTCATAAGTTAAGTTAGTAATATAAGTTAAGTTACTAATATATTGGTTGGTTCCTCGCTACTTTTTTTTTACTTTCTAAGTAAACTTACAAAATTGTTAATGGGTCATATAAAGTTAAAAATAATAAAAATATAAAATGTTTTTGTATATGAGGCGGGTTAGGTGTTTAACGTGTTTTTCACTTTTCTAGATTTAGAAAATATCAAAATGTTGTTTTCCACAGTTTTCATATTTGTAGTTATAATTTGGAAAACACGGAAAACAGTTTTCTATTTTTCCAATTTTTTGTTTTGAAAATTTTGTATTTGAACATGTTTTTAGTTTTTCCAATTTTCTTAGAAATTTTTTCTGGAGAACAGTTGAAGTAAACAGAACCTTAATTTGTGATAATAGATTTCAAAATCTATTATATATATAATAGAGCAACTAGGGGATTCATTGAGACAATTTATTCATTTTAAATTACTTAATTACCCCTCATAAATATGATTAATAAATATCAAATTTAATAACATATATTAATTACATCTAGCTCATTAGTTACTAATAATTATATATTTATTACTACTCCATTATTGTATAATAAGAACTTATACTTATAATTACATATATATTTTATAAGTATAGACTAAAATTCTAATATTATTATAATTTTATATATCTATTATTATCGCATTTAATATCGTATATCACATTTCAATTATTCCATTTACAGTAGATAAAACTTAAATTCGAAAGAAAATCAAATATCGTAATTAGTAAATATATTTTTAATTTACTAAAATTAAAATTAAAATATTTAATATAAATTTTAAATATTTTATCAAGCCTCTATTATTTTTAATTTTTTTTATAAATATATTTTTATATAAATATTTAATATTTAATATATATTATTTATTTTTATCGAGTCGAACTCGAGCCGAAATCGAGTAGAACCGATCATATTTCAAGTTTTTTGTTAGTATTTAGTGAATTAATTTGAGTTTTCGAACCGAACTCGAGCCTATCGAACCTTGTACGAACCGAGCTTCGAACTTTAAATTAAAGGCTCGATCGAGCTCAGCAACTAGGGGGTTAATTGAGACAATTTATTCATTTTAAATTACTTAATTACCCCTCATAAATATGACTAATAAATATCAAATTTAATAACATATATTAATTACATCCAGCTCATTAGTTACTAATCTATTATATATATAATAGAGCAAGTGGGGGTTTCAATGAGACAATTTAATCAAGTAAAAATGACTGTTATACCCCTAAGATATAAAAAGATATTTTAATCCCATCCTATTTATTTCGTATTAATACCTCCATTATTATAAGATATTTAATTCTCTACGCATTAATAACGAATTTTTATTAAAACATACTTAATAGCTAATTAATCTATTAACTACTATATATATTTATATATAAAATACAACAACAAGTGGGTTTGTTGATTAAATTAATTTATATGACTATTATGCCCCTATTAATATCTATATAATATTTATTTTACATTTATTCTCACAATTAATATTTATTAGTTGACTATTAATACTTATATAATATTTGTTGCTCATAATAAATATATATTAATTGGCGCATCATTAATATGCTTCACCATTGTGTAATTTATATATACATTAACATAAATGTAAAATTTATTTAACTAAATAATCATTTGTTGAAATTTATTAATTTTACATGATTAGTATACACATATACCTATTCATATACACATATATACATGGATATACACATACATACACACACACTCATGTATATGTACTTATTCGAACCAGACTTGCATTTTAAAAGCGAATACTGAAAGGCATATGTCATAACCTATTTGTTTATTCGAGGATTTAACTCAACTCAAATAAGAATGTAATAAGTAAATAGTGGATCTATCGTCAGAGAGATCTCACAGAGTAACATCTGTCAAAGGGTTAAGAAACATTATTCATCTACAGACTTGAAGACTTAATTCACTGGAAGAAGCTCAAGAAATTGATCAAGCCTCAGTGATATAAATCAAGATTGTGGATTTAATCAAGTGACAGAGATCTCGTCAGGGTATCAATTAATTACAAGGATTTAGTCTGAAGAAAATCAAGAGTATCAAGGTCAAGGCTTGAAGAAACGTCACGGAAGTTAGTCACTCATGAACCAGACAGTACATCGAGTGTCAACATTGAAGTGGTGGAATTGATTCATAATTGACAGTAATTTTCAGAAGATTTTTAGAAGAATGGTTGCTGCTCAAGATTAGTATTATTTCTCTATTAATTAATTAAGTCAAATAATTTAATTAAGAAAATAAATTATATCTGCAAAGATTAATTTATTGATTAATTGAATTAATTGATTAATTAATTCAGTATTAATATTAAGGATTTTCAGAATTGTTATTAGATTAAAATCTATTAATAATTCAGTAAGACAATTTGATTTGAACTACTATGACAATCGGTATGACAATTGATAGTCATACCGAAAGTCTTGCTAGTTCATTCTGATTGTCTTGCTAGCTATTGGGATTGTCTTGCTAGTTCAAAAGGATAGTCTCACCAAAAGTCCTACCAGTTCAAATGGATTGTCATGCCAGTTCATTTGATTGTCTTGCCGAAAGTCTTGCTGATTCAACTGGATTGTTTTGTTTACTTAAACAACAAAACACAGCAGAAGACATTCATGCAATAATTCAACAGAATACACAAGTCAAGAACACAGCAGAAACAAAAGCAAATTATTTCATTTTTCATCTGCTTTATTCAAGATCAAAATTCTAGATTGTAAAGTTAAATCCAAACCACTAGAATTATTTATCTTGTTCTTGTGTAACAATCTTGCGGATTAAAATCCCTAGAACTTAATCTCAAATCGCATTTAGCATTTGATCTTTACATTGCAAAAATAGAAAAAGTTCATGTCGAATTTATTCTAGATTTGTAATAATTGATTTGAGATTAATCCCTTGTAACAGATACCGTTGTTGTAACACCTTTCAAGTTTAATAAAAGTTTTATTTAACTTGAATTTTGTTTCACCTTTTTATTCCGCATTTTATTCGATTAAACGGTATTGTTTGCATTCAACCCCCCTTCTACAAATAAATTGGGACCTAACAATTGGTATCAGAGCCTTCTGATTAACGTACAAATCTAGATCCTAGACTTTTGTGTTTCTTTCACTCCTTGAATTTTTTTATTCACTCAAAAAATTCATAATGACTACACAAAAAGTTGGAACCGTTAAAATTCCACTTTTCGATAAAGAAAATTATGTTATGTGGAAGAAGAAGATGCTACTGTTTTTACAAGTTGCTAATCCCAAATATCTGCAAGTGTTAAAGAAGGGTCCAAAAATTCCTATGGTTATTGAACCAGAGGTAATAGAAAATGATGTGGTGATCACCAAAGCGAGAACTTTTGTGAAAGATCCTGAGGATTTCTCTCCTGCTGAAATAGAAGAAGCCTCCCTGGATGCTAGCCTTCAATTAATTTCAGTAGATTCCCTTAATCCCTTGATGAATAGACATGTGATGAATTGTAAAGATTCCA
Organism: Apium graveolens; assembly: GCF_009905375.1. NCBI lineage: Eukaryota > Viridiplantae > Streptophyta > Magnoliopsida > Apiales > Apiaceae > Apium > Apium graveolens. Next base: position 62,171,992 of record NC_133654.1, on the reverse strand, counting down.
AACATATCTGGGAAACTATTGAGGTTATTAATGAAGGCACATCGGAAGTTAGGGAGAACAAGTTAGAAATCTTAACCTCTGAGTATGAATACTTTAAATCCAATCCAGGAGAAGGAATCATTGAAGTGTTTGAGAGGTACAATGCATTGATCAACAACCTGAACATTAATGGTAAATACTATTCCATCAGGGAGGTCAACAAAAAGTTCCTTTTAACACTGCCAACTCATCTCGAACATAGAATCACTGCCATAAGAGAAGCAAGAGATCTGAGTGAGATTTCTTTGGAAAGGCTCTATGGTGTGTTAAAGACTTATGAGTTGGAGAAGATTCAGCAGAAGGAAGTTTACGGGAAAGGAAGAGTGTTCAGCACTTCTACTGCTCTAGTAGCTGATGAACAACAACAACAACCACAATATCAACAACAATCTCAACAGTCAGAAAGAATGGTACAGTCTTCCAAGGTTGAAGAAAATGTGATAGTAGCAGAATTTGATCCTCCTACTACAAATCAATCAGGAGATGATTATTATTCCTTGGAAGAACTGGAGCAATTGGAGGATGAGTCAATGGCCCTTATTGTCAAGAGATTCTCAAATGTCAGATTCAAAAGGAATCCCAAGTTCAAGTACAAGTCCAACTACAACAGATTCCAGAAAGGTGGATCTTCATCCTCTAACACCAGCAGTGGTGGGTATAAAACAGGGATGGTTGATCGAAGCACCATTCGATGCTTCAACTGCAATGAGTTGGGACACTTTGCCACAGAATGCAGGAAGCCAAAACAATTTAGGAAGAACTCTTACGATTCTAATCAGAAGAGTAAATCTGAAAGGGCTTACCTGGCAAAGGGAAGAAGCTGGGATGATACTGACAGTGAAGATGAAGAAGTTGGGAATCTTGCTCTCATGGCTAGTGATGCAAACACCTCATCGTCAAGAAAAGAGGTAAAATTTACTGATGCTGAATTAGTTTATCATCTAGGAGGTTCCTTAGATTGTGCTCGTCGTGATAATGAATTGTTAAAACAACAAATCAAAGACCTTGAGAAAGAGGTCAATGAATTAAGACTTGTGCACATTAATCAAGATAAATTAAAAGAACAAGTATCTTTTCTAGAGAATAGAGTTGACTGTTATAGACAACTTGAAACTATTCTCAAAGACAAGATCACCGGTCTTGAGGCTAAGGTTTAAAGCTTACTTTAATTCTTGTTCGAAGTCCAAAGAGTTTTACAATAAGCAAGCTGTTAATCAAACATCTGGAATAGGTTATGATTACAATGCTGCTATTGGAAAATTA